>NW_026943835.1:480000-482500 GCF_035594765.1 Anolis carolinensis | reverse complement strand
ATAATAGAAGACCTGGCTCTGGCTCACGAATGGGACCCTGAAGAAGGAGACAGAAGGCCTGATCCTTGCAGCCCAGGAGCAAGACATCAGGACAAAGGCAATTAATAATAATAATAATAATAATAATAATAATAATAGAAGACCTGGCTCTGGCTCACGAATGGGACCCTGAAGAAGGAGACAGAAGGCCTGATCCTTGCAGCCCAGGAGCAAGACATCAGGACAAAGGCAATTAATAATAATAATAATAATAATAATAATAATAATAATAATAATAATAGAAGACCTGGCTCTGGCTCACGAATGGGACCCTGAAGAAGGAGACAGAAGGCCTGATCCTTGCAGCCCAGGAGCAAGACATCAGGACAAAGGCAATTAATAATAATAATAATAATAATAATAATAATAATAATAATAGAAGACCTGGCTCTGGCTCACGAATGGGACCCTGAAGAAGGAGACAGAAGGCCTGATCCTTGCAGCCCAGGAGCAAGACATCAGGACAAAGGCAATTAATAATAATAATAATAATAATAATAATAATAATAATAATAATAGAAGACCTGGCTCTGGCTCACGAATGGGACCCTGAAGAAGGAATCAGAAGGCCTGATCCTTGCAGCCCAGGAGCAAGACATCAGAACAAATGCAATTCAGGCCAAGATAGAAAAATCAGCTGATGACCCAAAATGCAGACTGTGCAAGGAAGCTGATGAAACCGTGGATCATATCCTCAGCTGCTGTAAGAAAATCGCACAGACAGACTACAAACAGAGGCACAACTATGTGGCCCAAATGATTCATTGGAACTTATGCCTCAAGTCCCACCTCCCAGCAGCAAAGAACTGGTGGGATCACAAACCTGCAAAAGTATTGGAGAATGAGCAGCAAAGATACTGTGGGACTTCCGAATCCAGACTGACAAAGTCCTGGAACACAACACACCAGACATCACAGTTGTGGAAAAGAACAAGGTTTGGATCATTGATGTCGCCATCCCAGGTGACAGTCGCATTGACGAAAAACAACAGGAAAAACTCAGCCGCTCTCAGGACCTCAAGATTGAACTGCAAAGACTCTGGCAGAAACCAGTGCAGGTGGTCCCGGTGGTGATGGGCACATTGGGTGCCGTGCCAAAAGATCTCAGTCGGCATTTGGAAACAATAGACATTGACAAAATCACCATCTGCCAACTGCAAAAGGCCACCTTACTGGGATCTGCATGCATCATCCGAAAATACATCACACAGTCCTAGACACTTGGGAAGAGTTCGACTTGTGGTTTTGTGATACGAAATCCAGCATGTCTATCTTGTTTGCTATGTCATAATAATAATAATAATAATAATAATAATAATAATAATATACATCACACAGTCCTGTCTATCTTGTTTGCTGTGTCATATAATAAATAATAATAATAATAATAATAATAATAATAATAATAATAATAATAATGCATTACAACAGTGCATCGTGACTATATCAACACAACTAAACGCCCCAGAAATACAAAACTTGACACACAACTAAACGCCCCAGAAATACAAAACTTCGCAACACAACACAAAAGCCTTGCCTCTCAGTTGTAACAACACAACCACACCACAAAACCACAATCCGGACCGACAAAACTCACAACAACGCATTGTGACTATAACAAATACAAAATTTGACAACACAACTCATCCACCTCCCCAATCCCTACATTCACACTTGGCCTCCAAAAAAGCAATTACAATAATAACAATGACAACAACAACAACAATAAGAATCAACACCATCACAGGCAAGAAACAGCCAGGCACTGAGGCTGAGAGGCCAGTCAGTGCTACACTGGGCCTCCAAAAAACAATACAGGAGCATCTAACTTATCCAACCTTCATCACCACTACAGCAACAACAATAATAAACACCTACACAGGCAAAAAAAAAGACTATTGTACCACAATAAAAATATAAACCGCACTCAGGAGAATCAGACATTACAACTAACAACAAACAAAAGACAACAGGGATCTCAAGCAATTATCAATCAACACAAAAATTCAAGAAGGTAACAGACTTCAAATACTACTACTAATGTGAGTATAAAGAAAGGTGGAGATCACAGCATAAATACAACCTAATGTAGACTGACCAACACCACCAGACTCAGACACAGCAACGCGTGGCCGGGCACATCTAGTAATAATAATAATAATAATAATAATAATAATAATAATAATAATAATAATACATCACACAGTCCTAGACCCTTGGGAAGTGTTCGACTTGTGATTTTGTGGCACGAAATCCAGCATGTCTATCTTGTTTGCTGTGTCATAATAATAATAATAATAATAATAATAATAATAATAATAATAATATACATCACACAGTCCTGTCTATCTTGTTTGCTGTGTCATAATAATAACAATAATAATAATAATAATAATAATAATACATCACACAGTCCTGTCTATCTTGTTTGCTGTGTCATAATAATAATAATAATAAT
>NW_026943835.1:300000-472500 GCF_035594765.1 Anolis carolinensis | reverse complement strand
TAATAATAATAATAATAATAATAATAATAATAATAATAATAATACATCACACAGTCCTAGACACTTGGGAAGTGTTCGACTTGTAATTTTGTGATACGAAATCCAGCATATCTATCTTGTTTGTTGTGTCATAATAATAATAATAATAATAATAATAATAATAATAATAATATACATCACACAGTCCTGTCTATCTTGTTTGCTGTGTCATAATAATAATAATTATAATAATAATAATACATCACACAGTCCTAGACACTTGGGAAGTGTTCGACTTGGGATTTTGTGATACGAAATCCAGCATGTCTATCTTGTATGCTGTGTCATAATAATAATAATAATAATAATAATAATAATAATAATAATATACATCACACAGTCCTGTCTATCTTGTTTGCTGTGTCATAATAATAATAATAATAATAATAATAATAATAATAATAATAATAATACATCACACAGTCCTAGACACTTGGGAAGTGTTCGACTTGGGATTTTGTGACACGAAATCCAGCATGTCTATCTTGTTTGCTGTGTCATAATAATAATAATAATAATAATAATAATAATAATACATCACACAGTCCTAGACACTTGGGAAGAGTTCGACTTGTGATTTTGTGACACGAAATCCAGCATGTCTATCTTGTATGCTGTGTCATAATAATAATAATAATAATAATAATAATAATAATACATCACGCAGTCCTAGACACTTGGGAAGAGTTCGACTTGTGATTTTGTGACACGAAATCCAGCATGTCTATCTTGTTTGCTGTGTCATAATAATAATAATAATAATAATAATAATAATAATAATAATAATAATACATCACGCAGTCCTAGACACTTGGGAAGAGTTCGACTTGTGATTTTGTGACACTAAATCCAGCATGTCTATCTTGTATGCTGTGTCATACAATAATAATAACAATAATAACACTAATAATAGATGTCTGTTTCCATCCCTCTCGGGACCCAAAGCGGCTGAGAAGGTCTGAACATGAGGGAAACAAGAGAGCAGGTGGATCCTAGAGACACAACGGGGCGGACAGAGGAAGGGACCCCACTGGGGAGACCTCCAAGCCCGTGAGGCGTCCCGTGGAGACCCGTCTTGGGCGGAGAGGATTCTGGGAGTTGTAGTCCCCCCTCCTTCCCTCACTCCCGAGGCAGGCCGGGCCCTCCGCCTCCCCCCCGGGCACCCCGGCGAGAGAGAGAGCCAGCCTCCCTGCCTGCCTGCCTCCCTCTCCCCACAGACCTCTCTCTCTCTCTCGGCCTCTCCGTCCTCTTCCCTCCGCCGCCTTCCTTCCCGCCTCACGAACACAGACCAGGCCTGAGGCGAGCCGGCCGCCATCTTCTCCTTCGTCCTCCTTCCTCGGAGCCCGCCCTCGCCCCCTCCCTCCCTCCCATTGGCTGAGCCCGGGATGCCCCTCCCACCGGAGGCCCCCCATTGGCTGCGTCCCGCTCAGCCCTCCTTTGACTGACGGGCCTTGTGTGGGCCTATTGAGGCCTGTGAAGCCACGGACTGGGAGTTGTAGTTCGCCCTCAACCGGGGACACTGGGACCCCCACCCAGGATGGGCCCGGACCGCCCTCGGCACACGGAGCCCCCAAGGTTGCATTTACGTTGCATTTCCTTTATCTTTCAATGTTTTTATTTTATTAATGGAATTTATCCCATTTTGTATTTCTCTCTCATCCATTGGCTGAGCCCGGGATGCCCCGCCCACCGGAGGCCCCCCCATTGGCTGCGTCCCGCTCAACCCTCCTTTGACTGACGGGCCTTGTGTGGGCCTATCTATCTATATATATAAAAGAGTGATGGCATCACGGCAGCGCACAAAACAACAAAAGTAAACACCCCACAACCTCGAAAATTGACAGCACAACCCCAATAATAATAATAATAATATAAATAAGACATTAATAATAATAAAACATTAATATTAATAATATAAAATGATAGTAATAAGAAGAATAAAACTTTAATAATATAAATAAAACACCAGAAATAATATAAATAAAATGTTAATAATAGTAATATAAATACGACATTAATAATAATAATATAAATAAGACATTAATAATAATAAAACATTAATATTAATAATATAAAATGATAGAAATTAGAAGAATAAAACTGTAATCTATATATATAAAAGAGTGATGGCATCACGGCAGCGGACAAAACAACAAAAGTAAACACCCCACAACCTCGAAAATTGACATCACAACCCCTCATCCATGCCTCTAGGTTGATACAACAAAAAGAAAAGAAAAATAAATTCCTAATTAGAGGGAGAGGAATAATTGTTTTTATCCAATTGCTGCCAGTTACAAGGCTAAGCTCCGCCCACTTGGTCTCCTAGCAACCCACTCAGCCCAGTGTTAATAAAATAATGATAAAAAAATAAATACAAATAATACAATAAAAAATTATAAAAAACACTGAAATAATTAATACAATAAAATACTATAACAAAATGACTAAAAATAATACAACAAAATAATAAAATATAATAAATAAAAAAGATAAGTGACAATAAAATTAATTTAAAAAAATACAAATAACGTCAAATAAAAATTCCACAACAAGTTTTAACCGATACCACCACCACTTTGCCACAGCAACGCGTGGCCGGGCACAGCTAGTCTATATATATAAAAGAGTGATGGCATCAGGGCAGCGGACAAAACAACAAAACTACAGGCCCCCAACCTCGAAATTTGACAACACAACCCATCATCCACGCCTCTAGGTTGATACAACAAAAAGAAAAGAAAAATAAAGTCCTAATTAGAGGGAGAGCAATAATTGTTTTTATCCAATTGCTGCCAGTTTAGAGGGCTAATCTCTGCCCACTTGGTTGCCTAGCAACCAAGGGACAGCCAGGTTTCAGTTAGGGGACAGGCAGATTTAGGCCTCACTGAGTCTTCTTCCACAGATTATCTAATTTGCACTGGATTATATGGCAGTGTAGACTCAAGGCCCTTCCACACAGCTCTATAACCCATTTATAATCTTATATTATCTGCTTTGCACTGAATTATCTTGACTCCACACTGCCATATAATCCACTTCAGTGTGCATTTTATACAGCTGTGAAGAAGGGGCCTCATATAATCCAGTTCTAAGCAGATAATATAAGATGATCAATATACAGTAGACTCTCACTTATCCAACATAAACAGGCCGGCAGGATAAGTAAATATATTGGATAATAAGAAGGGATTCAGGAAAAGCTGATTAAACATCAAATTAGGTAATCATTATACAAATTAAGCATCAAAACATCATATTATACAACAAATTTGACAGAAAAGGTAGTTCCATGCGCAGTAATGCTATGTAGTAATTACAGTAGAGTCTCACTTATCCAACACTCGCTTATCCAATGTTCTGGATTATCCAACCCATTTTTGTAGTCAATGTTTTCAATATATCATGATATATTGCTAAATTCATAAATACAGTAATTACTACATAGCATTACTGCGTATTGAACTACTTTTTCTGCCAAATTTGTTGTCTAACATGATGTTTTGGTGTTTCATTTGTAAAATCATAACCTAATTTGATATTTAATAGGCTTTTCCTTAATGCCTCCTTATTATCCAACATATTCGGTTATCCAACATTTTGCCAGCCCACTTATGTTGGATAAGTGAGACTCTACTGTACTGTATTTACAAATTTACCAGTAAAATATCACAATGAATTTGAAACACTGACTACAAAAACTGATTATGAAAAGGCAGACTGTGTTGGATAATCCAGAACATTGTATAATCGAATGTTGGATAAGTGAGATTCTACTTTGATATGAAATAATTTCTAGGATAGAATAATGCAGAAGAATATAATCTCTAAAACCAGGACAGTAATAAAGAAATAAAGAAAGTAAATAAAGCAAGGAAATTGGAAATTCCACAAAGGAAACAATCAGGGCCAGCTAACACCTCCCAAGAAAGGATTCTTCCAGAAAGGAAGCTGAGAAGGCAGTGAAGCACTATGTATTACCAAAGTCATTATTATTACTATCATTACTATCCTTACTATTATTATTATTATTATTATTATTATTATTATTATTATTGTGTTGCGGTCAACCGTGAAAATGAATACAATCTGGCTCCAAGTATTCAAAAACACTAAAATCAGAATATATAAAAATTAATGTGGTATAATAAAACAGAACAATACAATCCCTAAAATCAGAACACTAAATAAAGAACAACACTCTGAAAATAGGGGAATTCCACACAGAAAACAATCAGGGCCAGCTAACACCTCCCAACAAAGGATTCCCATCATCAAAGTCTGGCCAATCCTCTGTTTTCTCAGGGCCACAGACAGTAGAAGCATATAAAATATCGCAAACAACACCACTCTGAAAACAAGGTAATTCCAGACAGGAAACAATCAGGGCCAGCTAACACCTCCCAACAAAAAAATCACTCAGGGAGGAAACGGCTAGGCTTTAAATCTGCAAGGCCATTACATCCTAATCATTTTTCCTAATTGCAGCATTCATACTTGCCTCCAACAGACAAAAAAAAACAATCAGAAGGTAGAAGAGGCAACAAGGGGATCAGCAACTCTTGATCTAATCTTAAGAAATGTGGAAGACCTGATCAATACAGTTGAAGTGGTTGGATCCTTAGGGGCAAGTGACCATGTGCTCCTGCAGTTTGCAATACAAAGGAATGCTGAAACTAAGACAAGTCAAACACGCATTCTGGACTTTAAGAGAGCTGACTTCCAAAAAATGAAGGAATTACTGAGCGGCATTCCATGGACACCGATATTAAAAAACAAGGGAGTTAAGGATGGATGGGAGTTTTTCAAAAGTGAAATACTCAAGGCGCAAATGCAAACAGTGCCAACAAAGAAGAAAAATAAGACAAGTGCAAAGAAGCCAGAATGGATGTCCAAAGAACTTCTAACTGAGCTAAAGCTCAAAAGTGACATGCACAAGAAGTGGAAAAGGGGAGAAATCACCAAAGAAGAATTCAAACGTATAGCCAACACCTGTAGGGAAAAGGTTCGCAAGGCTAAAGCGCAAAATGAGCTCAGGCTTGCCAGGGACATAAAAAACAACAAAAAAGCCTTTTTTGCTTACGTTGGTAGAAAAAGGAAGAAAAAGGAGGCGATAGGGCCATTGCAAGGAGAAGATGGAGTGATGGCGACAGGGGACAGGGAAAAGGCAGAACTACTTAATGCCTTCTTTGCCTCGGTCTTCTCAGAAAAAGAAAGCCATCTTCAACCTCAGCAACACGGAATGGACGAAGGATTGGGGGAAATCCAACCCCAAATAGGGAAACAAGTTGTCCAGGAACACTTGGCCTCTCTAAACGAATTCAAGTCCCCAGGGCCAGATCAGCTACATCCAAGAGTACTGAAGGAACTAGCGGAAGTTATTTCAGAACCACTGGCAATTATCTTCGAGAGTTCTTGGAGAACGGGAGAAGTCCCAGCAGATTGGAGGAGGGCGAATGTGGTCCCTATCTTCAAGAAGGGAAAAAAGAACGACCCAAACAATTACCGTCCGGTCAGCCTCACATCAATACCAGGCAAAATTCTGGAAAAGATCATTAAGGAAGTGGTCTGCGAACACTTAGAAACAAATGCGGTCATTGCTAATAGTCAACACGGATTTACCAAAAACAAGTCATGCCAGACCAATCTGATCTCATTTTTCGATAGAGTTACGAGTTGGGTCGATACAGGGAATGCTGTGGATGTAGCGTACCTGGATTTCAGTAAGGCCTTCGACAAAGTCCCCCACGACCTTCTGGCAAACAAACTAGTAAAATGTGGGCTAGACAAAACTACGGTTAGGTGGATCTGTAATTGGCTAAGCGAACGAACCCAAAGGGTGCTCACCAATGCGTCGTCTTCATCATGGAAAGAAGGGACAAGTGGAGTGCCGCAGGGCTCCGTCCTGGGCCCGGTTCTGTTCAACATCTTTATTAACGACTTAGACGAAGGGTTAGAAGGCACGATCATCAAGTTTGCAGACGACACAAAACTGGGAGGGATAGCTAACACTCCAGAAGACAGGAGCAGAATTCAAAACGATCTTGACAGACTAGAGAGATGGGCCGAAACTAACAAAATGAAGTTCAACAGGGACAAATGCAAGATACTTCACTTCGGCAGAAAAAATGGAAATCAAAGAGACAGAATGGGGGACGAGGCCTGGCTTGACAGCAGTGTGTGCGAAAAAGACCTTGGAGTCCTCGTGGACAACAAGTTAAACATGAGCCAACAATGTGATGCGGCTGCTAAAAAAGCCAATGGGATTCTGTCCTGCATCAATAGGGGAATAGCGTCTAGATCCAGGGAAGTTATGCTCCCCTTATTCTATTCTGCCTTTGTGGTCAGACCACACCTGGAATCACACTGTGTCCAATTTTGGGCACCACAGTTGAAGGGAGATGTTGACAAGCTGGAAAGCGTCCAGAGGAGGGCGACTAAAATGATGAAGGGTCTGGAGAACAAGCCCTATGAGGAGCGGCTTAAAGAGCTGGGCATGTTTAGCCTGCAGAAGAGAAGGCTGAGAGGAGACATGATAGCCATGTACAAATACGTGAAGGGAAGTCCTAGGGAGGAGGGAGCAAGCTTGTTTTCTGCTGCCCTGCAGACTAGGACGCAAGGGAACAAGGGCTTCAAACTACAGGAAAGGAGATTCCACCTGAACATCAGGAAGAACTTCCTCACTGTGAGAAGGGCTGTTCGGCAGTGGAACTCTCTCCCCGGGGCCGTGGTGGAGGCTCCTTCTTTGGAGGCTTTTAAGCAGAGGCTGGATGGCCATCTGTCGGGGGTGCTTTGAATGCGATTTCCTGCTTCTTAGCAGGGGGTTGGACTGGATGGCCCATGAGGTCTCTTCCAACTCTACTATTCTATGATTCTATGATTCTAATAGAATATAGTAATATAACAATTATATAAACATATTACAGTAGTGTCACTTATCCAACGTACTGGATTATCCAACGCATTTTTGTAGTAAATGTTTTCAATACATTGTGATATTTTGGTGCTAAATTCGTAAATCATAACCTAATTTGATGTTTAATAGGCTTTTCCTCAATCCCTCCTTATTATCCAACATATTCGCTTATCCAACATTCTGCCGGCCCGTTTATGTTGGATAAGTGAGACTCTACTGTAATAGAATAATAATACCAGTGTTACGAACCCAAAGGGTTCCTGTTCTTTTGATGGATGCAGAGTGTTTAGGGAATCGTGAGGAATATCCTGAGCGTGCCTTGGACCTTGGCAAGAAGATCCGACCAGTCTGTCCTCCAGGAAATAATGCCGAGTGGCTGCTCACGGGAGGGAAGGAGATGAGAGGCAAAGCTGAAGTATTTTGGCCACATCATGAGGAGACAGGAAAGCTTGGAATAGATCACGATGCTGGGGAAAATGGAAGGAAAAAGGAAGAGAGGCCGACCAAGGGCGAGATGGATGGACGGTGTCCTTGAAGGGACTGGCTCGACCTTGAAGGAACTGGGGGCGGTGACGGCCGACAGGGAGCTCTGGCCTGGACTTGTCCATGAGGTCACGAAGAGTCGGAGACGACTAAACGACTGAGCAGCAGCAGAGGGATCAGTGAGGCGCTTTTAGAGACCAAATTTGGTTTTAACACTTTTCATGTAACATTTATTGATCATCACATCAGAATTGTATCAAAATCACATCTAGAGAGAGCTCTCACCCACACGCACAGGCATACATCCATACTCACACACACAGACCCTGCCCGGAAGAGGTGATCAGGTTCTCCCGACAGGTGTGGACGCTCCGTAGTCACAGGTCCAGAAAGCGTGCTGAATCTTTGAGGCATTGGATGCCCTAAAGTTTAGTCCTTCTTTCGGGGAACGTGCTGTTGCTTCCGTTCTTATGGCATGGTTTCAAAACATTCTCCATCTCAGGCTGTAGGACTTATGGGTCCCACCTGCACACGTTATTGACCATTGTTATTCGGATACGCCTTACTGGACCCTCGTTCCGTCTTGCCAGGTGAGAGACGCCTTGTTGGTTCCTCGCTTCATGTTGTGATCCCCATCTCATGCCATCTCCGGACACAAAGCGCTGGCACAGAGCACATGACCATGGGCCAAAAGGGAGGACAGGACATACGAACCAGCCATAAAACTCAATTGCCCCGAGGTGGGGAAAAGGGACTCTGGAAGGTGGGAATGGGCAACCTCCAGGCGCCAGGACTCCAGGGTGATTTCATACTGTAGCTAAGCCTATATATACGGGCAGTAGAGCAGACTCTTATATTCCGAACAATAATGCCGTAGGTATCTCCAGCCCTTGTGTGTACTCTTTAAAAGAAGACTAACCCACACCACACAGTTGGAGCTGACAAGCCTTACACCCAACTGGATACAATTCAAGCCTTGGACAACTCATCAGAACCCAACTCATCAGAATCCAACTCAACTCAATGGAACCCAAGACAATTCATCAGAATCCAAATGAATACAACTCAAATCTTGGACAACTCAACGGAACCCAACTCAAGTCAAGTGAACCCAACTTGACTCAAATGAACCCAAGTCAACTCATCAGAATCTGATGCCATGATCCCCATCTCATGCCATCTCCGGACACAGAGCACTGACGGAGAGCACATGGCCATGGGCCAAAAGGGAGGACAGGACACATGAAACAGCCATAAAACCCAACTGCCCTGAGGTGGGGGGAAAGGGACTCTAGAGTGATTGATGGTACGGTAAAGGTCAAGGTTTCCCCTGACGTTAAGTCCAGTCGTGTCCGACTCTGGGGGTTGGTGCTCATCTCCATTTCTAAGCCAAAGAGCCGGCGTTGTCTGTAGACACCTCCAAGGTCATGTGGCCGGCGTGACCGCATGGAACGCTGTTACCTTCCCGCCGGAGCGATACCTATTGATGTAGTACTCACATTTGCATGTTTTCGAACTGCTAGGTTGGCAGAAGCTGGAGCTAACAGCTGGCACTCACTTTGCTCCCTGGATTTGAACCTGGGACCTTTCGGTCTGCAAGTTCAGCAGCTCAGCGCTTTAACACACTGAGCCACCGGAGGCTCCCGATGATACTGTAGCTAGGCCTATATACACGGGCAGTGGAGCAGACTCTTGTATTCTGAACATTAAAGCCGTATGGGATCTTCAGCCCTTGTGTGCCTGGGCTCTCTTTCAAAGAAGACTAACCCACACCAACACAGTTGGAGCTGACAAGCCTGACAATTTGCTCTAAATCCCTTACTCTCTGTAGCTTCTGCCTGCACCAGCCTGGAGGAAGGAGAGAGAGAGAGAGGACCAACCCGCAGGCATTTTGGGGGAAGAAGCAGGCTCCGAAGGAGGAGAGGGGGCAGGATCTCACACTCCCTTGAGTGCAGCTCCCCCCCCCCGATCCAAGTGGGTCACACCAGCCCCGGGGGGCAAGAGGCTAGCTCCGGCCTTCCAGCGGCCACTCCGTCTCCTCAGGCCATCTCCCCCGGCCTTTCTGCGGCAGCCCCTTCCTCCCATCCCGTTGGAGCTGACAAGCCTCACTCTTCACCGCCCACGTCCGTCCCATGTCACGCTATGCGTGAACTCCGTTTTCTTTTGAGGCCCGTTTCTTCTTTCTTCACAAGCACCCACACAAACACACTCCCGTTTCTTACACACACGCCCTGGATACATCAATACTACTTTATTGTATCACATGTCTGATTCAGTGTCAATTCTATGTATATAATCAGTTTAATATAGTTATATGTAGCGGAAAAGCGAACCGCTCACAGATTTAAATACCGGGAACTTTGTCAAAGCGCTATGGATCCAATCTGAGCCCAACAGAGTTTAAAACAAGTACCTTTATTATACTGCAGTATAGACGGATGGACAAATCAAAGGTGACCGCCGTGAAGAACATTGGAAATGAAGCTCAATATATAATGCCCTTGTTTACAACTAAGAAGTTCCTCATTTCTTTGGAGCAGTACAGAGTGTTGCAAGCGTGCTTCCTTTATCATAAACAACATTTGTAGAAAAACATGTTGTTCACTTATGTTCCAGTAAGTAGCTTAACCACATTAACCACAAGATGTTCCGGAAACATAGTGGCGACATACGGACACTTGCCTCTCCTCTGGAAGAAGGCAGGTTGCATCTTTAATAGAATAAGTTGAAGCGGACACCTTAATAATGCATAATTAAAAGCAATCGGAAATAGAATAGAAATGCAGGCCCTTTGGCCCATCAACCCTCTCAATAGAGTCAACATACACCACAGTTCACAATTGCGTTTCTAAGTATTGCAATTTGTTTTCAATACAGAAAATCGATCAGTCCCTCCTTGTAGCCCTCACCTTACTATTGGGTGCATCAATAGATGTAAACATGCTGCTGCCGCTTTGGGTGAATATCCGTTGATTTCATCACACCAGTGACGTTCTGTCGGGCTGCTTCCTTCTGCGGCCACGCTCTGACGTTCTCCATCAACCTCTTGGATCCTAACAAAACCTTTCTTACTTCTTTCCTCATAACTCTCCAAATGTTTCTTCACCTGCTGATTCGTTTTTACTAGTATATTTAATTTTTCCCAATTAATTCCTTATCTTATATTTATGGATAACTTTTTAAACTTCAAGTCTATTTCACTGTCTCCATTCTCCATCACGTACACCAAATTCCCAGTTTCATCATCTTGAACAAAAGTTATGTTACATTTACATTTCAACCGAATGTTTGTTTATCGGGTTCTATTATATTTCCATCAGACCATAACATTAGCTGAACAGTAGTAACACAAAGTCATCCCATTCCTGTATCTTGTGTGAATGTATCACATCTTCCATGTTTAGAGCACACGTGGTCCTATCTGTGTGAGGTGTGGTGAGCACACATAATCTGCTTCCCGTGCTTCCCATTGTTTTATATCCATTGTGGTGTTTCCTTTATAAATCTTTGTATCTGAGCACAATATCATCATCATCATTTAACTATTTATTAATTGCCCTCCATCCACGATGCTCTAGGCGATTTACAAGATAAAATTGTAAAGGATAAAAATATATACATACAAATATTGATAAAATTAACATAGATTAAAAGCTCTAGTAAAGAGCCAGGTCTTGAGTGCGAGGGTCAAAGGCCCTAACTCACGCATGGCTCTCATATGGGGCGGCAAGGCATTCCATAAGGCAGGGGCAGAAATAGAAAAAGCTCTGCGCCTGGTCCTTTCCAAGTGCACTTCTCTAGGACCCGGTACATAAAGTAAGTCTCGTTGGGATGGTCGTTGCGACCTCCGATGATGGGAGAAGGAGAGACGGTCCCTAAGGGACGATGGGCCCTGGCCGTAAAGAGTTTTAAAGGTCAGGACTAGCATCTTATAGAGACCACGGTAATCAGTTGGAAGCCAATGCAGATGCTGCAGCACTGGTGTGATGTGGCATTTCATGGGTGTTCTTGTGAGTAGCCTGCCTGCCGCATTCTGAACAATACGAGCTTTCGGGTCGTGGACATTGGAAGGCCAACATACAGGGCGTTGCAATAGTCCAGCCTAGACGTGACCGTGGCATGGATGACCGTTGCCAGCGCCTCATCAGATAGATAGGGTGCCAGTTGCCTCGCTTGTCGTAGGTGGGAAAAGGCCTGTTTGCCAGCAGCAGCGACCTGAGCTTCCATTGTCAGCTGCAAATCTAAAACGACACCCAGGCTCTTAACGGAGGGCGAAGGAGATAGGGCAGCACCATCGAAGGTGGGTAGCAAGTGGGTCAGATCAGCTGAACGGCCATGCCAGAGAATCTCAGTCTTCGCCGGGTTCACCTTCAGTCTACTAGCACGTAGCCAGTTCGACAGAGCCTCCAGACATAAGGGGAAATTGTCTTACTTGACATTAAAGAAGGCATACAGAATATCCCATTGACTACTACAAGGGTTGTTGTTGTGTCACAAACCATTATCTAAATTGTGTCATGTTTTCTACTCACTGATCCCACAGACCTCACTCTTCCCTGAACACTCGGCAGCCAAAGAACAGGAAACCTTTGGGTTCAGAACAAAACAAGTTGACGGTTTCAGCAGTTTTGTCCCTTATAAATCCCCCTCTTTATGGCAAAAAAAAAATCAAAATCAAAAAAGAGAGATTAAAAGCAACATTACAAAAAAGGCAGAAATTGTATATAATGCTTCAACTACACATGAAACTAACTACTTCTGTCAGTCTGGCTTCAGGCCTGGTTACAGTACCGAGACGGCTTGGGTGGCCTTGGTGGATGACCTCCGCAGGGAGCTGGACAGGAGGAGTGTGACCCTGCTGGTTCTCTTGGACATCTCAGCGGCTTTCGATACCATCGACCATGGTATCCTTCTGGGGCGGCTCTCTGGGATGGGCCTTGGGGGTACTGCAGGGCCTTTCTGGAGGGCCGTTCCCAGTTGGTGAAGCTGGGGGGCACCTGCTCGGACCCCTGGCCATTGACCTGTGGGGTCCCGCAAGGTTCCATTCTGTCCCCCATGCTTTTTAACATCTACATGAAACCGCTGGGAGAGGTTATCCAGAGTTTTGGAGTACAGTGCCATCTCTACGCCATCTCTACTACTCTTTTCCACCTAAATCCAAGGAAGCCCCTCGGATTCTGGACCAGTGTCTGGCCGCTGTGTTGGCCTGGATGAGGGTGAACAAGCTGAGACTTAATCCCGACAAGACCGAGGTCCTCCAGGTCAGTCGTACGTCCGATCGGGGTATTGGGTGGCAACCTGTGCTTGACGGGGTCGCACTCCCCCTGAAGGCGCAGGTCTGCAGTTTGGGGGTCCTCCTGGATTCGGGGCTGACGCTTGAGGCTCAGGTGTCGGCCGTGGCCGGGAGGGCCTTTGCACAATTAAAACTTGTGCGCCAGTTGCGACCGTACCTCGAGAAGTCTGATCTGACCATGATGGTCCATGCCTTAGTTACCTCTAGACTGGACTATTGCTATGCGCTCTACGTGGGGCTGCCTTTGAAGATGGCCCGGAAATTACAACTAGTACAGCGTTCGGCAGCCAGGCTTCTAACCGGAGCAAATTACAGGGCGCGTTCAACGCCTCTGTTTAAGGAGCTTCACTGGCTGCCATTTACTTTCAGGGCTCAATTCAAGGTGCAGGTTATCACCTACAAAGCCCTAAACGGTTTGGGACCCACCTACCTTAGAGACTGCATCTCCCCCTACTAACCCGCACGTTCTCTTCACTCGTCGGGGGAGGCCCTTCTCTCGCTCCCACCACCCTCGCAGTCGCGGTTGGTGGGGACGAGAGAGAGGGCCTTCTCCGTCGTGGCCCCATGGCTTTGGAACTCGCTCCCTAGAGAGATCAGGCAGGCCCCTACCCTCCTCTCCTTCCGTAGGAGCTTAAAAACCTGGCTCTTTCAAAAGGCCTTTGATACTTTGGTGTTGGACTGATCTATCTGCCCATTTTATAATAGCCCCATTCTCGAGGTGTTGCCAATGCTATATTGCACTTTGTCCATTTCAACTGTGAAATTACCTTCCCCATTTCGGCCCATGTTGCACTTTGCCTGAGTTCTATGAATTAGTCTCCAGTGTTAATATTGTATGTTTTATGTTGATTTTAACAATTGTTTTTACTGTAATTGATGTTTTTATTGGATAACTGTTTTTTTGCTGTGTTTTGATATTTGATTGTTTTATCGGGCAAGGCCCCATGTAAGCCGCCCTGAGTCCCTTCGGGGAGATGGGGCGGGGTATAAAAATAAAGTTGTTATTATTATTATTATTATTATTATTATTATTATTATTATTATTATTATTATTACATGAGATACAAAACTAAATCAGAAACAAACAGACCTGCGAAACAGTTACCTTCATACAGCTGAACTAACAGACAGGGATACATGCCTAAAGGCCTAATTCTATCTGTTAATTTTTATCTCTCATTATTCTATTCCCTTTAGATAATATAATTACTTCCAGAATGGAACATACAGAGTTCCCTCACTACTTCGCTCTTTGTGGATTCGCTGTTTTGCGGTTTTTCAATAAATTCTAAAAGACGACTATAAATAATACTAAATTACAATGTACAGCCTAAGGAAGGGAGGAAGGAGAAGCCAAAGGGAGAGAAAAGGAGCCCAAGCGGCAACAAGAGGAGAAGGAGGCGATTTATCAACACATGATTTCTTGATAAAGACTTAAAATAGTGTATAACTACTAAAATAATGTAGAAATATATAGCATCTCTACTTCGTGGATTTTCACTTATTGTGGGTGGTCCTGGAACCTAACCCCCGGGATAAGTGAGGGAACACTGTATTTTTAGTTCAATCTTTCTACAATACACCACATGTGATGAAATGTCCCAACTTTGAGCTTGCATTTCCAAAATTTGCAAGTTGCTTTTGTACATGTTAGAATGACACTCTGGTGTCAATTAACAGGGTGAATTCTCTGAATTCTATGATGTCTATGTATAATGTTATTCTGTGAAAAGCTCTGTCCACACTCCATGCATTTCTATGGTTTCCCCCCAGTGTGAGTTCTTTGATGTAAACGTAGACCTGAACTCTGCGTGAAGCTCTTACCACACACCCGGCATGTATAGGGTTTCTCCCGTGTGAATCCTTTGATGTTTACGTAGATATCCACTATGATTGAAGGTATGCCCACACTCCAGGCATTTATAGGGTCTCTCCCGAGTTGTGAGTCCTTTGATGTGAACGTAGACTTGAACTCTGAATGAAGCTCTGTCCACACTCCAGGCATTTATAGGGTTTCTCCCCAGTGTGAGTTCCTTGATGTGTATGTAAGTTTCCCTTCTGAATGAAGCTCTGTCCACACTCCAGGCAGTTATAGGGTTTCTCCCCAGTGTGAATCCTTTGATGTGAACGTAGACCTGAACTATGAGCAAAGCTCTGTCCACACTCCAGGCATTTATATGGTTTCTCCCCAGTGTGAGTTCTTTGATGTGAACGTAGTCCTGAACTACAAACAAAGCTCTGTCCACACTCCAGGCATTTATAGGGTTTCTCCCCAGTGTGACTCCTTTGATGTCTATGTAAGCTTCCCTTCCGAGTGAAGCTCTGTCCACACTCCAGGCATTTATAGGGTTTTCCCCCAGTGTGAGTTCTTTGATGTGAACGTAGTCCTGAACTACAAACAAAGCTCTGTCCACACTCCAGGCATTTATATGGTTTCTCCCCAGTGTGAGTCCATTGATGTGAACGTAATCCTGAACTACAAGTATAGCTTTGTCCACACTCCAGGCATTTATAGGGTTTCTCCCCAGTGTGAGTTCTTTGATGTGAACGTAGATTTGAACTACGAGCAAAGCTCTGTCCACACTCCAGGCAGTTATAGGGTTTCTCCCAGGTGTGAGTTCTTTGATGTCTATGTAAGTGTCCCTTCTGAGCAAAGCTTTGTCCACACTCCAGGCAGTTATAGGGTTTCTCCCCAGTGTGAGTCCTTTGATGTGAACGTAATCCTGAACTACAAGTATAGCTTTGTCCACACTCCAGGCATTTATAGGGTTTCTCCCCAGTGTGAGTTCTTTGATGTAAACGTAGTCCTGAACTACGAGTATAGCTCTGTCCACACTCCAGGCATTTATAGGGTTTCTCCCCAGTGTGAGTTCCTTGATGTGAACGTAGTCCTGAACTACGAGCAAAGCTCTGTCCACACTCCAGGCAGTTATAGGGTTTCTCCCCAGTGTGAGTTCTTTGATGTGAACGTAGATTTGAACTAAAAGCAAATCTCTGTCCACACTCCAGGCAGTTATAGGGTTTCTCCCCAGTGTGAGTCCTTTGATGTGAATCTAAGTGTCCCTTTTGAGTAAAGCTCTGTCCACACTCCAGGCAGTTATAGGGTTTCTCCCCAGTGTGAGTTCTTTGATGTGAATGTAGACTTCCATTATGAGCAAAGCTCTGTCCACACTCCGGGCATTTAAAAGGTTTCTCCCCAGTGTGAGTCCTTTGATGTGAACGTAGAACTGAACTCTCAGTGAAGCTCTGTCCACACTCCGGGCATTTAAAAGGTTTCTCCCCAGTGTGAGTCCTTTGATGTGAACGTAGACCTGAACTCCCAGTGAAGCTCTGTCCACACTCCGGGCATTTAAAAGGTTTCTCCCCAGTGTGAGTCCTTAGATGTGAATATAGGCCTGAACTATGAGTGAAGCTCTTTTCACACTCCGGGCATTTAAAAGGTTTCTCCCCAGTGTGAGTCCTTTCATGCAGTAGCAGATTGCTCCTCCAACTGAAGCTCTTTCCACACTCAAGGCATGTATAGGGTTTCTCCTCCATGTCGACAGTTTTGTGATATGCACACGTGAGTGTTCCCTTTTTCTTTCTGATCAAAATTGAGTTCCACAAGATTGGCACCTAGAGAGGATTTCTTCTTCCCACAGGATTTCTTTCATTATTGCCCTTTGGTTTCCAAATTCCTCAATCTCCACTAGATATTGATATTTTCTTTTTATGCCCGTGGTGACTTCATAGGGTCTTCATTTCCCTGATCAAGAAAGAAGAGCAAAAGGTTAAACATGAACCTGCAAACTTCCTTTATTTCCAAGATGATCCTCTTTTCCATTCAGTGCTTGTGTTGAAAATTGAACTACCCAGAAATGGAGATATGAAGGGTCTCAAGGACACACAGAAACAAGCAAAGGTGATCACAGATTTATGAACTATAAGGGATGGATTCAGAAGGAAAGAAGGGAGGGAGGATGAAAATAATGAGTGATTGATGGAAGGAAAGAGGGATGGATGGAAGAAAAAGGGACCTTCGTACAATACTAAAGAACCACATTGGTTTTGTTGGCTTGACCTAAACATGGCTAAAGAAACACAAGGCAGACAGTCAAACAGACCATACACAGGACGTCATTCACTCTGAATAATGGGTTTCCTTGAATTACCAGCATAAGTTAAATCTTAAGAGGCACAATGATCCCTTTCCTGATGATTTCATGAATTTCAGGTTCCCTTTCAGGCCACAAGGGATCCCAGGTCCGTCTCCTGTGCATCCCAAATTGGACCTCTGCTGCCACCACATTTCCTACATCTCTCAAAGGAACCCCAAATTCCCAAAGACGTTGCCTTCCTGCCTGGCAAATTCAACACCCCATTTAGGCATGCTGAGATGTCCACAGAACTGGTCTCGCCTGGACTAAGTCCCCGTTGGATTGTTCACTCCCTTGGTTGAGCCGCAGGACGGCATGCAAATTCACAGGCACAGCGCAGTCGGGAAACCCTCCTTCCTGCCCAGCCCTTTCCACCCTGTCCATTTCCGCCTCTATTTCCTGCCCTCTGTTGTGGGGAAAGGCTTTTCAGCAGGTGAAGGCGATTGAGAGAAACACGGGTTATGTGCACAGGGTTGTAGGAACGTGTCTGCAATAATCTAAGCCATTAAATCCCAACCTGGGGAAGAACGGCACCCACTCTGTCCATTCCTGTCCTGGAAGATGCCTCACAAATGACTTACTGAGCATGAGCAAAACAGAGGGAAAAGGGAGGGAGCAGATAATACAATTGCCCCCTCCCCCGGCATTAAATAAAAGTATGGGCCTCAATATTTGGCCAACCAAAAGGAAATCTTGAGAAAAACAGAGGCTGTGGGGAAAAAAGTCTGCCTGGATACTTTTTGGAGGATGCCTCCAAGGGCCCGTCCAGACAGTCCCTTCATCCCAGGAGCTTCCGTAGTAAACAATAGGGTGGCCAGACACCGTTCCCTGTAAACCCAAAAGCAACCGCTAGAAAAGGCAAAAAACACGAGATTTCCAGGTGTGGGAATATCGTGGTTTTTGCCAAATATCCAGATCTTCGCATGTCTGCATGTCCCTGGAATCGGAAATCACAGGATTTTTGAACTGGGTTTGTTCCCGGGTTTTAGATGCTTGTTCATGATTGGTTGGTTCCTAAAAGGAAGGTGACACTCGAGTAAGAAGGCAAAAACTTTGGCCAGGGAAGAGGAACTTCACCCTTCACCTGTTTAATGAAGGTTGTGGCCGAAAAATCGAGTTCCTGGGGTGCAACAAGTACCTTCACAGTAAGCAGTACACAATGACACAGGAGCAGACACTTTCAAACCAGGAACAGAATGCCATCATTACTGTAATTACTCACACTTTGTTGTATGGCCATCGGTGAAGACAGGTTTTGTAGTGTACTTGCGCCAGGGAACAACATGATGATATTGCCAGGCTATACATGTTGGTTCCTCATTGGGTGTGTGCTGACAACATGAGTAACGTAAATGACAAATGCTTACTACGGGCTGTTGGGACAGGGACGTGCTGGAGAGGAATGTAAATATATAGAGACAAGGTCATGCAGGTGGCTAATAGGGAAAGTCATGTGGAACCTAGGAACAGCGCCCTGTTGTTCGATGCCACAAGTACACAACCAAATCTGTCTGGACAGATGGCCAGGCAGCCAGGCTGTAAAAGTAGAAGATAAGGACAAACTTCTGTTCCTGGCTTACAATTGCCTGTTCCTGTTTTATTGTGCAGTGCTGACTTGGGCAAGGTGGCCCTGCCCCATTAGGTTTGTTTGTGTGGCAAATACTTCATGAAACGTTTGGAGGGCAGTTTCTCTGGCCAGGACAAAGAACGGAACTGTTGCAGTGATCCGCATATCTGAATCTCTGCAAATCTGCATCTTGCCATTTTAAAAAAAAAACCCGCTGAGGTTTCAGGCAGAAGTCCTGCAGCAACCATTTTGGGAGCCTCTAACTCTCGGAACAAAGCAGCAAGTCTGGACAATGGAGGCAGAAATCCCAGGACCAACAGGTCTGTATGTGGACCTCTTCTGAAGTTCTGGGATCTTTTGCCCCTGTTTAAAACCCGTGATTTAGTGCTGTCTGGAAGTGCCCCAAGTGGCCTCTACAAGGTCCAAAATGCTGTTCTCTGCTTCTGAAAGGCTTCCCTGACCTGGGACACACCTACCATGTAGAACAAACACAAACTGAGTCCAACCTCAGCTGCCATAGATCAATACTATAGAATTTTTGGGAGTTGCCATTCAATAAGGCATCAGCTGTCATGGATCACTCTATCTTCGAAGGAAGCCTTAGGAGTGACCATGCCATCAAAGAGCTGTGAACAAGAAGCTGTTAATGATGACCATCTGGGTGATCAAGGGTGGGAGAGGGAAGGTAACCATAATGGTTGTTATGGAGACAGCAGTTAGGTTCCATGGGAATGTGTAAACAATGAGGCGGTGAAAGGAAACAGGGAAGAGATATAACCTGGTGCATTAGGGTTAGAGCTTAGAAGCAACTTTCTTTCTGACATTAAGCCCTGTCTCTTCGAAAGGCTCTTTCTCTACCAACAATGAGAGGTGTGTAGCAGCAGGATGTCAGAGACTGGACACCTAGCGAGGCCTTAGAGATAACCCCGCAGGAGTTCTCCCCCTGTGGGACTGCAGCTCTCATGGCTGCCCTAGCACTCGACCCGTCATTTCTGGGAGAAGACCCAGAAGAGTCACTAAATTTGGGAGAGAATAGAGGACCACAGAGTTTGACCCAGTATCCTGTGGGCCAAGGAGTCCCAGGTCTCTAGAGGAATGGATCATCTTAGCGGGGAGAGTGGAGTATGACAAAGAGCAAGTGAGACAAGGAGCCAGGGATGGCGTCATCAGGAGAAACACCGCAATTGTCAGGATGCAAAAAGCCAACTGACCTTTTCACATCCGACCAGAGCAAAGGGGCAGGGGGGGGGGGGGGGGAGAGCCGGAAGAGGAAGACCATTTGTTTGGAAAGACTGATTTATGACCTGCTCTGGGTTTCAAACATGGGAAAGAACTGTTGACGGGAAGGTGTGAATGGGAAGGGGGAAACGTGGGAGAGGGAGGGAAGAAGCATCTTGATATACTGGGGGGCTGGCGGAAAAGGGACAGTGTAAGCTTTGTGATCATCTTGGCAAGGCGGATTCAATAAAGTTTCCATAGCCCCAGCTGTGTGAGCCTACCTTTGTGTCCTACACCTTCCAAGGACTGACAGCAATAGCCTTGGGAGGAGGAGGTCCACAGAATCCTCCACAAGGATGGTTGAGCAGCCAGGAAAGAAAAGGACAACGGGATCCTTGTTTCCCATGCGGGAAGGAAAGCCGTCGAGCAGCAGAGTGCTGGAGGGAGCCACATCGGCCCAGGGAGAGAAAGGACAGTCCCGACAGGCCCCACCAGCTAGAATGGGGAAGGACAAAGCCCACGGCCCTACACAGAGAGAGTGAGCACAGGGACCCATGCACCGACTGGGACAGCAAGGACTCCCTCCTGCTGGGAAACGAGAATGATCTGCTCTAAGGAATGCTCGACAGCAGATGTCAGCCACCAGGAGCATCATGCCAGCAGTGAGTCTGAACTGCAAGACCAGAAGAATACCCGACAAAATGGAGAAAGCTGCGATGCAAGATGGCATGGAGGTTCTGGCAGCTAAAAGTGAGAAACACCTGAACCATGAATTTGTACAATTAAAAAATTACTTTTTCGAATAACTGGGCCAACGCTGGGGACCCAAGCTAGTAATATACTGTATATATAATTATACAATCTATATATGCAGAAATGCTTGACCACTCCAACAACTATCATGTCAGACTACACAGAGAAGCCATTGAAATCCACAAGCATGTGGACAACTTCAACAGAAAGGAGGAAACCATGAAAATGAACAAAATCTGGCTACCAGTATTAAAAAACTCAAAACTCAGAACAGTAAATGGGAAGCAACACTCTGAGGGCAGAGGAGCCCCAAGGATGGCTAATGACTCTGAACAGGGGATACCCCCCAGGCAAGAGACAAACCTTTCCAATGCTAATTAGGGTGATTAATTGCAACATTAATGCTGGCTTCCAACTGACAAAGGACTCTTGTCACACCCTGGACTCTCCACAGATATATATTTACCTTCCTTGCCTAGTTTATCCATGCCTCACAACCTCTGAGGATGCCTGCCATAGATGTGGGCGAAACATCAGGAGAGAATACTTCTGGAACATGGCCACACACCCCGAAAGACATACAACAACCCTATATATGCATAACCTGGCGCATATTATATAATACGAGCTTGGGGACGAAGAAATCCTCCAAATGACCAAGGATCTGCCTTCCCACCCGGCTCATTCAAACCCACACTGAGGCTTGTTGAGATGTTCCCAAAATGAGTCCATGCTGAACGAAGTTCCATTCAGGCCATTCATTCCCTCAGTCGAACAGCGAGGAAAGAGCAAGGCGAGGAGATAAGCCAGTCCCGTCCGCCCCTCCTGTCAATCAAAACACGACCTGCAAGTTTGGACAGGCAAAAGGAAATCAAGAGGGAACTGGAGGTTGTGCAAAGAAAGGAAAGGTCTTCCCGGGATGCCTTTGGGAAGGAAGAGGCCTTCAAGGAGTCTCCAAAAGGCCTACATGGTTTCCTTTGATTCTGTAAGGCTTCCCTGATTTGGGCCACTAATGCAGCGTGACTCCATTTTAACTGCTCACTGAGACCAAATTCCTGGGAGTTGTAGTTTAAGAAGGCAAGAGCTTTCTGTGGCAGAGACATTTAGACACCACATGAAGCTACAGCTCCCAGGATTCTGCAGCACTGAGTCCCAGTAGTCAGTACAGTAGAGTCTGGCTCATCCAACATAATGGAGTCCCTGGGTAGATCAGGCGCGGGTCAACTTGGGCCCTCCCTCCAGGTACTTAAGTGGCTGAGGGGGAACAGGAAAGGTCCTGAAGCTGTTAGCAATGGTGGTTAGCAACTTTCTACCAAGTTACACTGTAATGTACACCGCCGGGAGGGGTGAGACGTGGTCGGCAAAGGTCGGAAGCTGTGCCCAACGGGAAAGGTCTCCGACGGCCGCGTCTCTTCCCTCCCGGTGAGCATTCTGTGTGCGGAAAGGCCCACTGCATTGTTCACATCTGGAGAAAGGACGAATGGGAGACCCACTAATTAAATAAGAGATGAAATGCAGACTTTTAAACCCCAGTGAAGAAGATTGGAGGTCAACAAAATCCCCTTCTCTGTCTTTTCCCTTCTTTCCATCCCATGTTCTACCTTATACCCCGAGAAAAAAAAAATCGCCTTCACCCAGGTGGTAGTTGCCCCTACTCTTATCCAGGACCCTTTCCTGTCCCTGATATTCCCATTTTATAACACTGTAATAAATATTTTTGTCAATTAAAATTATATTTTAAAATGCTAATATAATAGTGGTGCAGGAGACACGCCTTAAACAACAGGCCAGGAAATACTTTTAACCAAAAAGAGTGGGAGAAGAATTGGTTTCAGCAGGAACTTCCAAAAGAAATGGCCTGTTATTGTATATCCTCAAATTCTGGCAACCTCAAATGGTTAAGATAAAAAAAAGATTTCTAATGGCAATGATAAAATTACAAACAAAGAAAACACTTGTCAATATTTATGCTTCTAACTATGCAAAAGCTTCTTTGTTTGAAACTTTTTGGAAAGAGATGGAGGATATTGACTGCAACTCTATTGTGGATTTCAATATGGATTTTGAAAAACTATAAAGCCAATTCAAGAGAATCAAGGAAAAATGCTTCTGGATTAGGGTAGAAAAACTGTCAATCATAGATCTCTGGAGGTTCTTACACCCAGAAGAAAAGAACGAAACCTTCTTCTCTGATAGAGAGACACAAGTCATACTCAAGAATTGATATCATTTGGATCACTAAATATTAAGTAAATCTTCATTCAAAAGCGCAAATCCAGTCAAGTATAATTTCAGGCCACTGTCCAACTACAATAGAAACCGCAATCCCAAGAAAGGGATCTGCAAGTTCAGTAGCTCAGCGGTTTAATCCGCTGCGCCACTGGGGGAGGGGAACCTTTACGTTTACCTAAACTATTCTTCATTACTTCATACTTCTTCATACTTCATTATTGAAAGTGGGGCTGACTTAGCATGTGTCACAGAAACCTGGTTGCAGGAGGGTGATGAGGTCCTCCTCCAGGAATTATCATCTCCAGATTTTGTTATCACCCACCAGATGCGGACCGGGAGACGGGGGGGTGGAGTGGCAATGCTCGCACGAGAAAATTGATCTCTGAGGGCGGCTCCCACTCCAAACATCTCTGGTATGGAAAGCGTTGGCCTTGTGTGGGATTCACAGGAGAGTATAGCCTTTCTACTGGTGTACCGTGCGCCTAATGCACCAGTGGACAGCCTATCACAGCTGCTAGAGGTTGTGTCGGAGTGGGCCTTGAGGTTCCCCAGGCTTATTGTTTTGGGGGACTTCAATGTCCATGCTGATGCAGGCTCCTTCTCCTCAGCAGCTGAAGACCTAGTGTCGACCATGGCGACACTAGGACTCTCACTTTATAATACTGGGCCTACACATCAGGCTGGCCACACACGATTTGATCTTTGGGGTTGGAATCCAAGTGACCCTAACCTCCGTTTCGGAGGTTCCATGGTCGGACCACTGTGCCCTAGGAATCCGTATAGAGCACACCAACCCACCCAGCCTGGGCGCCAAACCTATTTGGGTTCGCCCGAAGAGACTAATGGAACCGGTCAGGTTCCTGAATGCTCTAAAGGCCATAGAACCTGTCAGCGACTCACTGGAGGTGCAAGTGGATACATGGAACACCAAATTATCCAATGCACTCGATGAGATCGCACCTAGACGCCTTCTCCGACCCCGTAAGAATCAGTCTCCTTGGTTCACTGAGGAGCTCCGTGCGATGAAACGGGAGAAGAGACGGCTAGAGGTCATGTGGCGGGAACGCCGTGATGAGGAATCGGAATCAGCTTATAAGAAGTCCAGAGAGTCTTATGAGCAGGCTATCACCGAGGCAAAAAAGTCGTATTATGCTTCCTTGATAGCGTCTGCGAGCTCACACCCAGCACAATTATTTAAGATCATTAGATCCCTGACAAAGGTCCCTTCTGTTCCAAACAATAATGACCTGGCTCCTTCTGCTGAGGTTTTCCAGAGCTATTTTGCAGACAAGATCTCGCTTCTTCGTCGGGAACTCCCTGCCACGATGGATACAGTAACTGAACTTGAGACTCCGTGGCCACTCTCTGGGCCCATCCTGGACCTGTTTACCCCGCTGGATGCAGAGGCTGTCGACAGGATCATGACTGCAGCTAGGCCGACCACCTGCTCCTTCGATCCGTGTCCCTCCTGGCTAGTAAAATCCTGCCTAGATGGATTACGTGAACCTCTGTTGAATATAATAAATAGCTCCCTTGAGCAAGGAGTTTTTCCAGAGGGTTTAAAAGAGGCATCGGTATCTCCGCTGCTGAAGAAACCAGACTTAGATCGTTCAGTTCCCACTAGCTACCGCCCAGTGTCGGACCTTCCGTTTCTGGGCAAGCTGGTTGAGAGAGCAGCAGTGGAACAGTTGCAGCAGTTCCTCAATGACACAGCCGGACTTGATCCCTTCCAGTCCGGCTTCCGTAGGGGGCACGGGACGGAGACTGTGCTGGTCGCCATCACAGACCAACTTCGCTGCCAGAGGGATCAAGGCGGATCAGCGCTGCTCGTGTTATTGGATCTCACAGCAGCATTTGATACGGTCGACCACAATCTATTGACCCATCGCCTAGCCATGACGGGGGTTAGGGGGATACCCCTTAAATGGGTGTCCTCCTTCCTCCAAAATCGGGGACAGCGGGTGGTGAGGGGAGGGTTGGTTTCCGCGTGGTCTCCGCTAACTTGTGGGGTCCCACAGGGAGCTATTCTCTCTCCTCTATTATTTAACATCTATATGCGACCGCTTGCCCGACTGGTTTGGGCTCGAGTGCCACCAGTACGCTGATGACACTCAGCTCATTCTGAGGATGGAGGGCCAGCCGGACTCCGTACCCGATAGTTTCCATCAGTGCCTTGAAGCCGTTACTGGATGGTTGCGTGCCAGCAGGTTGAGGGCGAATCCAGCGAAGACGGAGATCCTTTGGCTGGGCCGTCCGGGTGGGAGGGAGATCCAGCTGCCTACCCTGGATGGTGAGACACTACGTCCGTCATCTTCTGTAAAAAGTCTTGGTGTCTTATCAGACCCTCTGCTCACAATGGAGGCCCAGGTCTCTGCTGTGAGCAGATCTGCGTTTTTCCATCTACGCCAGGCTAGGCGACTGGCTCCCTACCTATCTAGGAACGACCTGGCGACGGTGATCCAGGCGACGGTCATCTCGAGGCTCGACTACTGTAACGCCCTCTACATTGGCCTTCCTCTGTCAGTGATCCGGAAACCGAAGCTGGTGCAAAACGCGGCGGCTCGTCTTCTCGCTGGGGTGCCGGCGAGGTGGCGTATCACCCCAATTCTTCAACAGCTGCACTGGCTACCGATTGAGTACCGGATTACTTTCAAGATACTAGTACTAACTTTCAAGGCCTTACATGGTCTGGGGCCAGCGTACCTGAGGGCCCGCTTATCACCCTACCAACCCCAGGGATTACTTCAGTCTGAAGACCAAAATTTGCTTGAAGTCCCTAACATACGGACTTATCATTTGTCTTCCACTAGGCAGAGAGCCTTCTCGGTTGTAGCCCCTCAATTATGGAATGCCTTGCCAGTGGAAACTCGAACCACCCGAGACTTACTTGCCTTTCGGAAAGCCTGCAAAACCTTGCTCTTCCGACAAGCGTTCAATGGGTGAAAGACTCGGGGCTATGTCTGTTTTTATTGTTGCTTTTATTGTTGCTTTTATTGTTTTTATTGTTATTTTAAAGCCCAATGTATTGTTTTAATCTATTTTTGTAAACCGCTCCGAGCCAAACCGGGAGTAGCGGTATATAAGTTTAATAATAATAATAATAATTAATAAATAAATAACAATAAGGGAGGAGGAAGGAAGGGAAGGAAGAATGGAGTGAGGTGGGAAGGAAGGAAGGAACAAGGAAGTGATTGGGAGTTGGAAAATATAGATAGTGACATCTATATATTGTATGTACGTAATAATAATAATAACTTTATTTTTATATCCCACCACAATCTCTCTCCCCGAAGGGACTCGGGGCAGCTTGCATGGAGACCAAACCCAGCATAAACAAGGCCTCCAGGTCATTTTTATGAGCGTCCTCAGGTCTTTTATCAAGCCATGTTTTATTTTTAATGTAATTTTATTATGTTTTATCAATTTGTTTTATTACAATGTTTGTACCACTTGGGCTTGGCCCTGTGTAAGCTGCCCCAAGTCCCTTCAGGGAGATGGAGGCGGGATATAAAAATAAAGTTGGTGTTGTTGTTATTATTATTATAACACCATTAAAAACATATAACAAATAAACAATACAATGAAAACAACTGAAACAAGAAAAAGAAAAACATCATAAAAGTACATAATCAACTGACATCAACCGACCAGTTGCAGTACATTACAATATAGTGATAATGCTGATATTGTGCTATGCTAATATATTATAGTATATACGTACAATATAATGCAATACAATATAATACTACACTATTATAATTGTATATTACCTATTACATGTAATATTGCAGTACATTACAATATAGTGATAATGCTGATATTGTGCTATGCTAATATATTATAGTATATACGTATAATATAATGCAATACAATATAATACTACACTATTATAATTGTATATTACGTATTACATGTAATATTGCAGTACATTACAATATAGTAATAGATAATGCTGATATTGTGCTGTGCTAATATATTATAGTATATACGTACAATATAATGCAATACAATACAATAATACTACACTATTATAATTGTATATTACCTATTACATGTAATATTGCAGTACATTACAATATAGTAATAGATAATGCTGATATTGTGCTGTGCTAATATATTATAGTATATACGTACAATATAATGCAATACAATACAATAATACTACACTATTATAATTGTATATTACCTATTACATGTAATATTGCAGTACATTACAATATAGTAATAGATAATGCTGATATTGTGCTATGCTAATATATTATAGTATATACGTACAATATAATGCAATACAATACAATAATACTACACTATTATAATTGTATATTACCTATTACATGTAATATTGCAGTACATTACAATATAGTAATAGATAATGCTGATATTGTGCTGTGCTAATATATTATAGTATATACGTACAATATAATGCAATACAATACAATAATACTACACTATTATAATTGTATATTACCTATTACATGTAATATTGCAGTACAGTACAATATAGTAATAGATAATGCTGATATTGTGCTGTGCTAATATATTATAGTATATACGTACAATATAATGCAATACAATACAATAATACTACACTATTATAATTGTATATTACCTATTACATGTAATATTGCAGTACATTACAATATAGTAATAGATAATGCTGATATTGTGCTGTGCTAATATATTATAGTATATACGTACAATATAATGCAATACAATACAATAATACTACACTATTATAATTGTATATTACCTATTACATGTAATATTGCAGTACATTACAATATAGTAATAGATAATGCTGATATTGTGCTATGCTAATATATTATAGTATATACGTACAATATAATGCAATACAATACAATAATACTACACTATTATAATTGTATATTACCTATTACATGTAATATTGCAGTACATTACAATATAGTAATAGATAATGCTGATATTGTGCTGTGCTAATATATTATAGTATATACGTACAATATAATGCAATACAATACAATAATACTACACTATTATAATTGTATATTACCTATTACATGTAATATTGCAGTATAGTACAATATAGTAATAGATAATGCTGATATTGTGCTGTGCTAATATATTATAGTATATACGTACAATATAATGCAATACAATAATACTACACTATTATAATTGTATATTACCTATTACATGTAATATTGCAGTACATTACAATATAGTAATAGATAATGCTGATATTGTGCTGTGCTAATATATTATAGTATATACGTACAATATAATGCAATACAATACAATAATACTACACTATTATAATTGTATATTACCTATTACATGTAATATTGCAGTACAGTACAATATAGTAATAGATAATGCTGATATTGTGCTGTGCTAATATATTATAGTATATACGTACAATATAATGCAATACAATACAATAATACTACACTATTATAATTGTATATTACCTATTACATGTAATATTGCAGTACATTACAATATAGTAATAGATAATGCTGATATTGTGCTGTGCTAATATATTATAGTATATACGTACAATATAATGCAATACAATACAATAATACTACACTATTATAATTGTATATTACCTATTACATGTAATATTGCAGTATAGTACAATATAGTAATAGATAATGCTGATATTGTGCTGTGCTAATATATTATAGTATATACGTACAATATAATGCAATACAATACAATAATACTACACTATTATAATTGTATATTACCTATTACATGTAATATTGCAGTACAGTACAATATAGTAATAGATAATGCTGATATTGTGCTGTGCTAATATATTATAGTATATACGTACAATATAATGCAATACAATACAATAATACTACACTATTATAATTGTATATTACCTATTACATGTAATATTGCAGTATAGTACAATATAGTAATAGATAATGCTGATATTGTGCTGTGCTAATATATTATAGTATATACGTACAATATAATGCAATACAATACAATAATACTACACTATTATAATTGTATATTACCTATTACATGTAATATTGCAGTACATTACAATATAGTAATAGATAATGCTGATATTGTGCTGTGCTAATATATTATAGTATATACGTACAATATAATGCAATACAATACAATAATACTACACTATTATAATTGTATATTACCTATTACATGTAATATTGCAGTATAGTACAATATAGTAATAGATAATGCTGATATTGTGCTGTGCTAATATATTATAGTATATACGTACAATATAATGCAATACAATACAATAATACTACACTATTATAATTGTATATTACCTATTACATGTAATATTGCAGTACATTACAATATAGTAATAGATAATGCTGATATTGTGCTGTGCTAATATATTATAGTATATACGTACAATATAATGCAATACAATACAATAATACTACACTATTATAATTGTATATTACCTATTACATGTAATATTGCAGTATAGTACAATATAGTAATAGATAATGCTGATATTGTGCTGTGCTAATATATTATAGTATATACGTACAATATAATGCAATACAATACAATAATACTACACTATTATAATTGTATATTACCTATTACATGTAATATTGCAGTATAGTACAATATAGTAATAGATAATGCTGACCTTTTGTATGCTAATAATCTATGGTCCTGTATGTACATACCATTGCTAAGCCGCTGTGAGTCCCCTTCGGGGTGAGAAGGGCGGGATAGAAATGCAGTAAACAATAAACACATAAACAAACAAGGGAAGACGGGGAGGGTGGGGGGAGGGGGAGGCCTTGGCGGCCATTGAGGCCTCGTTTCTTCCGGGAGGGAGGCAGGCCCCGCCCCCTCCTCCTTCCCCAAGACAGACTCAGAGACACTCAATCCGGATAGAATATCAAGATCAATATAAATATCAATATCAATACCAACCTCTCTCTCTCTCTGTCTCTCCTCCTTCGCGGCTCCAGAGGAACCGCCTCAGAAAACAATGGCGGCGAGAGAGGCTCTGCGCAGGCCCAGCCAGGAAGAAGCCCCGCCCCTCCTCCGCCCCTCGCCCCCCCATTGGCCGAGTCCGTGACGCCCCGCCCACGAGCGGGCCCCTATTGGCTCCGGCCTTGATGGACGGGTGACAAGGAGGGGCGAGAAAGAAGGCGGCTTCTGAGGGCAGGACGGAGGCCCCGCCCCCTCTTCGTCGGAGGGAGTGACGTCAGGGAGTGGGCGGGGCGTGGCGAGGGTTCCTTCCGTCACGAAGGGGGGGCGGGGCTTCTCCCTTTGAGAGACGGGAGGGAGGGGCGGGGGAAGGGAGGGGCCTCATTGGCTGAGCAAGGGGAGGGCGGGGCCTTGCCTCTGGAAGCCCCGCCCAGCACAGAGGCCGTTCGAGGGCGCCCCTCCCAGCCTGGCTCTGGTGACGTCAGAGCCCCGCCCCCTCCCTCTCCCCGCAGAGCTGAGTGGCGCGATGGGTCAAGCGGCTCAGGCACGAGAGAGAGAGAGAGAGAGAGAGAGAGAGCGGGCGTCGCGGGTTCGAGGCCCGTCTGCCGAATTCTTCAAACTCCCTCCTCCTTCGGCAGAGAGTCCCGCAGATCCCGGGACAGATCCGGGCAAACCTTGAAGGCTGTCTGAGTGAAGCCATGGGCTTTCCCCGGACATGAAGGGCAGTCCAGCCTGACTCGGGCCCTTGGGGCTCTTCCCCGTTTCTCAGCCCAAGAGCCGGCCTTGTCCGTAGACGCCTCCAAGGCCAAGACACACGTGGCACACGCACGCCATGCCATGACCAGACCCACGACACGCACACGCAGAGGCATCTCACGTGTCTCCCTCTCCCGGCTTCAGGAGGGAGTGCTCCGTTCCGGCCACAGGGGGCGCTGCCGCTTCACAGTCCGCTTGTGACACCGAGTCCTTGACGGTAGAACTTCCTCATTCCTTTCCCCACGCTGCCTGCATATTTTATAGTGTCGCAAACGACTTAAATTGGCCTCCCCGCATAAAGCGGTACCTAGAATTGTCTACTCGAGAGATGCACCTGTCTTTGGAGCGGCTCAGGTGGGCAGAGAGCCAGGCTCTTCCCGGTCGGGAGCTCAGTCCCACCCGGGCTTCCACCCCACGACCTCTCGGTCAGTCGTGACTCTTTGCAGCTGCGCCACAGCCCGGCCCGGGAGGCAAAGGGGGCCGTGTTGGGTCCATGGTGGGAGGGGTCCAGATCGCAGGGGAACTACACACCCCGGTCCCCCAAGACTCCTCTCAGTCAGGGCGAATCCTCCCCAAATCCCTCTCTCGAGTGAGTCCAGTCGCTGTGTGCCATGGGAAAGGGCAGGAAAGGGCTAAGGGAGAGGCAGGGGGCGGGGCCAGGCCAGTTCCATTCCACATCCCGTCCTTTCCTATGTTCTCACAGCCAGCAGAGGAACTGGTCAGCACCTGAACCTACTAGAGAGAGGGGTCTGGGCAGAATTCCCCCTGATTGACAGGACTTGCAAGGAGCGGGATGTCTAGTTCACCTGCCACCTACGAACTGCAGAACCCCACCAAGGATGGACCCACAGAACCCCCGTGACCAGCAAAAAACACTGGGGGTCTTTGGGGGGAATTCCCCTTGATTTGGGGGAGTTGTAGTTCCCCTCCATCCCGAGAGCACCGTGACCCCAAACACGGAGGGATCTGGGCCCCACTTGGCACGAAGACCCAATCTGCTGGAATGGGATGCCTGCAGGGGGTGGGAGGGAAGGGTCTTCCTTCCTGGGAGTCGTAGTTCACCCACCACCAGGGAAACGGGGACCTCCACCGATGGTGGGCCTGGACCACACGTGTCACACGGAACCCCGTGACTCACTCAACCTCCGGGAAGGGTTGGAGCAGAGGAAGTCACCCAAGTGGTGGGAGTTGTAGTTCACCCTGCAGCCAGAGAGCAGGCTCAACCCCACCCGTGGTGCATCCTAAGCAAACCTGTCCAACATTACAAGCTTCAAGTACCAATTGAAGTTCTGGGGGTTCACCTGGCATGGTGGGAGTTGTAGTCCACCCACAATCTTATGGATATTTGGACAATAAAAACACTGACTTTGTCAAATCACCTGGGCAAGGCCGGGGTATTATTATTATACTGTCATAATATTTTATTTTATTATATTATAATTATCAAATAATCTTATATTATTTGATAATATTATAATAGTATAATAAAATATATATAATAATACAAATATAAAGTTATAACAATACACTATATTATAGAATAATATAACAATGACAGCAGGCTGGAGAGCAACTGCAATGAATCACTCTGACCAGGAAGTCATGAGTTCGAGGCATTGAATGTTTGCCTATATGTGGAATGTGATCCACCCTGAGTCCCCTTCGGGGTGAGAAAGAAGGGCGGAATATAAATGCTATAAATAAATAAATAAATAAATAAATATTATAATGATCTTATCCTGTCCGATCTGTTGTCGACCCACTTTTAAAGTAATTGTTGTTATTATTATCATTACATTATTATGACCATGGCTTTCCCGTCCTGCCCCTCCTCCGGTCCTGTCCATCAACGGAGCTCCTCCCCCCTCCCTCCCTCCCCCCTCCCTGGATGGCTTTGGGGGAAAGTCACCTTGATTGATAGGAATTATAGTTCACCTACATCCACAGAGCACTGTCAAGGCGAACAACAATAGATTTGCACCAAATTTATTTATTTTCTTTATTTACAGCATGTATATTCCGCCCTTCTTTCTCACCCCAAAGGGGACTCAGGGCGGATCACATGACACATATAGGCAAACATTCAATGCCTTTTAACATAGAACAAAGACAAACAAACATAGGCTCCGAGCGGGCCTCGAACTCATGACCTCCTGGTCAGAGTGATTCATTGCAGTTAATTGCAGCTGGCTTGATCTCCCGCCTGCGCCACAGCCCGGAAATTTCAAATCCAATCATTTATTTCGGTCATAGACCAGCACAGGAGATAAAGGTCACATTTACATACAAACTTGGTATGTTTAGTACATTTAAAATATAAAGACATTAAAGCACAATAACCGGGGGGGGGGGGGGGTGAGGAGCGGAAGGGGAAACAGGGCAAAACATACAATGCAGAGGTCCATCAGCCAGTTATAGAACCAAGAGAGAGGATCACTGGAGACATGGGTCACTTTTGGGACCGTCATCCCCTGGCGGACTTTGTAGGCACAAAACTTTGCAACATTGTCGGTTGTAGCTGAATGAGGATCTACAAGCAGCAGGGAGGGATAAAAGTCTCCTGAACGGCCTGGGTGCTTGTGTATCAAAGGGAAGATAAGCCTGGTGCGGATATCCCTGGCAAGCGTACCCGATATGGCCAATCTGGAAGACTGGCAGGCTTTGGGCGGGCCTTTGGGAGTTGTGGACACTGGGATTTATAGTTCACCTGCATCCAGAGACACTGGGACCACCACCGACAATGGACCGGGACCAAACGTGGCACACAGAACCACCAAGACTAACTCAATATCCTGGAGGGGTTTGGGGGGAACTGACCACCATGGTGGGAGCTGTAGTTCACCCGGCAGCTAGTTAACTACTACTACTACGAAGATGCACCTAGAGAGCACATTTGCCCAGTATGACACACTTTAACCAGTGATGGAGTTTGTCTCCATTTTCCATCACGTACACCAAATTCCCAGTTTCATCGTCTTGAACAAAGCTTACGTTACATTTACATTTCAACCTAGTGTTGTTTATCAGGTTCTATTATATTTCCATCAGACCATAACATTAGCTGAACAGTAGTAACAAATAGACACCCCATTCCTGTGTCTTGTGTGAATGTATCACATTACCCATGATGTTAACCTACATGTACCATCTTCCATGTTTATAGCACACGTGGTCCTATCTGTGTGAGGTCTGAAGGGCAATCGTGATCTGCTTCCCATTGTGTTATATCCATTGTGGTGCTTCCTTTATAAATCTTTGTTTCTGAGCACAATATCTTACTTGACATAAAATAAGGCATCCAGAATATCCCATTGACTACGAGAAGAGTTATTGTTATATCACAAACCATTGTCTGAACTGTGCCATGTTTTCAAATCCAGACTTAATAATTCAAGTTTCCAAATTTTATCTTCTATTTTTTTAAAGTTATTAACTTGAAATCTGTATGAACCAAATCTTCCAACCTTCCCGTTTGTGTGAACGTGTTTGCATGACTTCCCAGCAAAGCAACCAGACGTGGTCTCTGAAGGGCCTCCTGGATCTCACGGACCTCACTCTTCCCTGAACACTCGGCATCCAAAGAACAGGAACCCTTTGGGTCCAGAACAAAACCAGCGGATGCCGGATCTGGACCAAACTGGGCACACAGACCCAACATGGCCAACTGTGAGGGTTTGGGGGTGGTTGACCTTGGTGTGTGGGAGTTGTAGTTCGCCCTGCATCCAGAGAGCATTCGGAAGCCCACCAATGACAGATGGGCACCAAACTTAGCACACAGAACCCCGATGACCAGCAGAAAACACTGGAGGGGTTTGCGGGATAGACAAGGCAGTGGAAAAGAATAGATGAGGATCAAAGCAGTGAATATATGTTGTATAAAGCAGAATAGGAATAAGAATGTCTGAAGGAAGACAATGGAATCCAAACCCATGCCACCAACACCGAAGAAGGCTAGGATGTTCAAAGGCGCTCTAGATTCAACATTAAACCCCATTTTGGGCCAAAAACAGGTCTACCAACCCCTCCAGTTTCAGCCGTTTTGACCCTTATAAATCCCCAACAGAACATACTGGAGGGTTTTGGGGACCGACCCACACGTGTGGGAGTTGTAGTTCAACCTGCGAAACAGTTACCTACCTAGACACACAACTGAACTAACAAACAGACGTGGACACGTGTCTAAAAGCCTCATTCTACCTGTTAATTTTTATTTCTCATTATTCTACTATAATATACAGTCATTACTTCCAGAATGGAACGTACAGAGTTCCCTCACTACTTCACGGTTCACTGTTTGCAGATTCGCTGTTTCGCGCTTTTTCAATAAACTCTAAAAGCCTGTTATAAATCCAATAAAATGACAATTTACAGCCTGAGGAAGGAGAAGCCGAAGGGAGAGAAAAGGAGCCCAAGCAGCAACAGGAGATGGAGGCGATTTATCAACACACGATTTGTTGATAAAGACTTAAAATAGTGTATAACTACAGTAGAGTCTCACTTATACAACACTCGCTTATCCAACCTTCTGGATTATCCAACGCATTTTTGTAGTCAATGTTTTCAATACATAGTGATATTTTGGTGCTAAATTCATAAATACAGTAATGGCAACATAACATGACTGCATATTGAACTACTTTTTCTGTCAAATATGTTGTTAAACATGATGTTTTGGTGCTTAATTTGTATAATCATTACCTAATTTGATGTTTAATAGGCTTTTCCTTAATCCCTCCTTATTATCCAACGTATTCGCTTATCCAACATTCTGCTGGCCCGTTTATGTTGGATAAGTGAGACTCTACTGTACTAAAATAATGTATAAATATATAGCATCCCAACTTCGCGGATTTTCACTTACTGCGGGTGGTCCTGGAACATAACCCCCACGATAAGTGACGGAACACTGTATTTTAGTTCAATCTTTCTACAATTCTTCTTAGGCGATCCCTCGTAGTTCGAGGATGATGGTCTTCCAGTAATTTTTCTTGGAAGATGCCTGTGCGTGATTTTTTTGAATGTGTGGAGGTCGGTGCACGGCCGGTCAACACACAGTCTTCACAGAGTGAGGTTCCAGCAGTGGTGTGAATACACAACGACAGTGGCTCCTTAGTCTGTTGCAGCCTTCTTCCACCTTCACAGCAATTGTAACATAATAATAAATAATAATCAAACTTTATTTATACCCCGCCACCATCTCCCCGTGGGGACTCGGGGCGGCTTACATGGGGCAGAGGCCCAAACAACATAGAACAAAACATAGGCAACATAATACAAATTGTCAGGCTCACTTCAAAGGATCAGTCTGAACGCAGATCAGAGATAGCTGCTCTCAAATCCAATCTTTATTGAAGAATACATGACTTTGGAGAAGTCGAGAATGACCTAATGTTTACATACACTCATTTTTATCACCTCTGCTGCAACGTAACACCACACGCAAATATCATCATCAAACCCCACCCTTTGTATCACATTTCTACTATTCCCACACACTATACCAATTATAATTGTTTATGCTTTCAACCCTGAGTTCCCAGGCTCATTCTATCTTCTCCTGCCAGGTGCTTCCAGGGTTATTTATGTTATGACTCCAAGTCCAGGGCTTGGAAATTCAGCCCTGGGACTTGGTTCCATGACATGGCGCCCTCTTTGTCTTCGTCCTCCTCTTCGGTTCTTCTTTCATCACAATCCTGAAATAAATCAAACAATAACTCTATGTGTCCATTTTGTCCAAAGTCCCCATATACTTTTTCAGTAAGCTGCGATGGAATACTGGGTGTATTTTCCCTAAACTTTTTGGCAATGCCAACTGGAAAGTTACTTCATTGATAACACCCTGTATTCTGAATGGTCCAATATATTTGGGGCCCAGTTTTCTCGAAGGTAGCCCCAATTTGATGTTTTGGGTACTTAACCACACTAGATCTCCTTTCTCCAATTTATCGCCTTCCACCCTTTTTCTGTCTGCGAACGTTTTATACTTTTTGTGTGCTTCCTTTAAGGATGCAGTCACTTGACTCCAGCATTCTAGCATTTGAGTTTTCCATTTCCCTGCCCCTGTTTCTTCATTCTCTGTCCATCTTGGCAACTGGGGCAGAGGCTGTATTTCATACCCGTAAACTACTTCAAAGGGAGTTTTATTTGTTGCTGAATGTATAGTCGAATTAAAAGCTAGTTCTGCAAAAGCCAGCCACCTAGACCAGTCATTTTGTCTCATGTTAGAGTACATTCGAAGGAACTGCCCAAGCGTCTGTTGAGTACGTTCTACTGCCCCGTTTGTCATGGGGTGAAAAGCAGAACTTAGACTCCTTTCTGCTCCTAGCATTTCCAAGAATTTTTCCCAAAATTTTGCTGTGAATTGAACCCCTCTGTCACTGACCACTCTACTGGGACATCCATGAAGTTTGTAAATATGGTTTATGTATAATTCAGCTAGTTTCTCTGCCGATGGTAATTTCGTCAGTGCTATAAAGTGGGCCTGTTTAGAAAACAGGTCTAATACTGTCCAAATATAACGATGTCCCTTGCTAACCGGCAGTTCCCCCACAAAGTCCATAGCTACACATTCCCAAGGTCTGGTAGGTTCCGCTACTGTTTGTAATAATCCCATTGGCTTCCCTCCTCTCGATTTATTTCTGGCACAATCATCACATTGAACAACATGATTCTTTATGTCCTTCCTCATTCCTGGCCACCAACAATGTTTTGCTATTGCCTTTGTTGTTTTTGTAATTCCTGTATGACCAGCGCTCTGGTTATTGTGAAAACGATGCAAAATCTTAATCCTTAATATTGTTGGGATATACAGTTTCTTGTTCACAAACCAAAATTCCCCCTTCTGCTCCCCCTTTTCTGCGTTGGATGCGATCCACTGATCTCCTTCATAAGACTGTTTCAGTTCTTTTCCCCAACTATTTTCCCCGTCGAGTTCAATAATAGCAGTGTTCTCTTTTTGGGTTTGCGCTCTTGTCCTGACAGCTAAGCCCCATTGTTTATCAGAGAATATTGTTCCCTCTTTTGCTGTGGTCATGCCTTCGTGTTGAGGCATGCGTGAAAGAGCATCTGCCAAGACATTCTGCTTCCCTTGGAAAAACTTTAATTGGAAATCGAACCTGCTGAAGTATTGTGCCCATCTAATTTGTTTGGGGGACAATTTTCGAGGAGATTTTACTTGGAAATTCAGCCCTGGGACTTGGTTCCATGACAACAAATCACACTATAAAAAGATAAAACAGTAATACAATATATCAATTAAAACAAAAATACAGGATAAAAAATTGCATTTAAAACACATAAATGGTGAAATCGTAATAAAAACGGGATAGATTATTAAAAACCCTCTGGGGCTGATTAATTAATGACTGTATCTCCAAAGGCCTGCCGAAACATCCAAGTCTTCAGTTGTTTCCTGAAGGAAGGTAGAGAGGGAGCCAACCTCATCTCCCTGGGGAGGGAGTTCCAGAGTCGGGGAGCCACGGCCGAGAAGGCCCTCTCTCTCTCTCGTCCCCACCAAATGCAGTTGTGAGGAGGGCGGAAGCGAGAGGAGGGCCTCCCCGGAAGATCTCAGCGAATGGGTGGGTTCATAGGGGACGAAGATAGGCAGGTCCCGAACCGTAATAATAATAATAATAGTACTTTATTTATACCCCGCCACCATCTCCCCAACGGGGACTCAAGGGGGGGGGCTTACATGGGGCCATGCCTAGAGCAAAACAATATAACAAGTATAAATACAACATAACATAGAGCAATTAAACAATACAATAAGTAATAACAGTAAACAGTAAAAACAGGGCCGGCCACATGAATACAAAGATACAAATTCGGGTGAGAAAGAGAAAGGGAATGGAGACCACGGGGAGCAGGGACATACGAAACCGTACCATGTTATCCTCTGCCTGCTCCGCCGTTGAGATCTTAGGGTCTTCGGATTGTTCTTGGTCTGGACCCTCCCCTGTGGCCACTCCTGGGAGTTCATGACTCCGGTGGTTGTGCCCGCAGGTTCACTGGAAAACGCAAGCCCCCTCACCATGACAAGGTGACAATCCATCGAGGGGGCTTTCTACAATACATCACATGTGATGAAATGTCCCAACTTTGAGCCCGCATTTCCAAAATTTGCAAGAGTTGCTTTTCTACGTGTTAGAATGACACTCTGAGGTCAATTAACACCATTCTCTCCAGGGTGAATTCTATGATGTCTATGTATAATGTTACTTCATGAAAAGCTCTGACCACATTCCATGCATTTTTACGGTTTCTCTACAGTGTGAGTCCTTTGATGCAAACGTAGAGCTCCACTCCGAGAAAAGCTCTGACCACACTCCAGGCATGTATAGGGTTTCTCCCCAGTGTGAGTCCTTTGATGTCTACGTAGATTTGAACTATGAGTGAAGCTCTGCCCACACTCCAGGCATTTATAGGGTTTCTCCCCAGTGTGAGTTCTTTGATGCGAACGTAGGCCTGAACTACGAGTGAAGGTCTGTCCACACTCCAGACATGTATAGGGGTTCTCCCCAGTGTGAGTGCTTTGATGTGAACGTAGAAGTGAACTATGCGTGAAGCTCTGTCCACACTCCAGGCATTTATAGGGTTTCTCTCCAGTGTGAGTCCACTGATGTGAACGTAGATGTGAACTATGAGTGAAGCTCTGTCTGCACTCCAGGCATTTATAGGGTTTCTCCCCAGTGTGAGTCCTTTGATGTGAACGTAGGCCTGAACTTTGAGTGAAACTCTTTCCTCACTCTGGGCATGTATAGGGTTTCTCCCCAGTGTGAGTCCTTTGATGTTGACGTAGTCCTGAACTACGAGCGAAGGTCTGTCCACACTCCAGACATTCAAAGGGTTTCTCCCCAGTGTGAGTCCTTTGATGTGAACGTAGGCCTGAACTACGAGCGAAGGTCTGTCCACACTCCAGACATTCAAAGGGTTTCTCCCCAGTGTGAGTCCTTTGATGTTGACGTAGTCCTGAACTACGAGCGAAGGTCTGTCCACACTCCAGACATTCAAAGGGTTTCTCCCCAGTGTGAGTCCTTTGATGTGAACGTAGGCCTGAACTACGAGCGAAGGTCTGTCCACACTCCAGACATTCAAAGGGTTTCTCCCCAGTGTGAGTCCTTTGATGTTGACGTAGTCCTGAACTATGAGTGAAGCTCTGTCCACACTCCAGGCATTTATAGGGTTTCTCCCCAGTGTGAGTTCTTTGATGCGAACGTAGGCCTGAACTGTGAGTGAAGGTCTGTCCACACTCCATACATGTATAGGGTTTCTCCCCAGTGTGAGAGTTTTGATGTGAACGTAGGCCTGAACTGTGAGTGAAGGTCTGTCCACACTCCAGACATGTATAGGGTTTCTCCCCAGTGTGAGAGTTTTGATGTGAACGTAGGCCTGAACTACGAGTGAAGGTCTGTCCACACTCCAGACATGTATAGGGTTTCTCCCCAGTGTGAGTCCTTTGATGTTGACGTAGTCCTGAACTATGAGTGAAGCTCTGTCCACACTCCAGACATTCAAAGGGTTTCTCCCCAGTGTGAGTCCTTTGATGTAAACGTAGGCCTGAACTACGAGCGAAGGTCTGTCCACACTCCAGACATTCAAAGGGTTTCTCCCCAGTGTGAGTCCTTTGATGTTGACGTAGTCCTGAACTCTGAGTGAAGCTCTGTCCACACTCCAGACATTCAAAGGGTTTCTCCCCAGTGTGAGTCCTTTGATGTAAACGTAGGCCTGAACTACGAGCGAAGGTCTGTCCACACTCCAGACATTCAAAGGGTTTCTCCCCAGTGTGAGTCCTTTGATGTTGACGTAGTCCTGAACTATGAGTGAAGCTCTGTCCACACTCCAGACATTCAAAGGGTTTCTCCCCAGTGTGAGTCCTTTGATGTAAACGTAGGCCTGAACTACGAGCGAAGGTCTGTCCACACTCCAGGCATGTATAGGGTTTCTCCCCAGTGTGAGTTCTTTGATGTGAACGTAGACGTGAACTATGAGTGAAGCTCTGTCCACACTCCAGACATTCAAAGGGTTTCTCCCCAGTGTGAGTCCTTTGATGTTGACGTAGTCCTGAACTATGAGTGAAGCTCTGTCCACACTCCAGACATTCAAAGGGTTTCTCCCCAGTGTGAGTCCTTTGATGTAAACGTAGGCCTGAACTACGAGCGAAGGTCTGTCCACACTCCAGGCATGTATAGGGTTTCTCCCCAGTGTGAGTTCTTTGATGTGAACGTAGACGTGAACTCTGAGTGAAGCTCTGTCCACACTCCAGACATTCAAAGGGTTTCTCCCCAGTGTGAGTCCTTTGATGTAGACGTAGGCCTGAACTACGAGCGAAGCTCTGTCCACACTCTAGACATTCAAAGGGTTTCTCCCCAGTGTGAGTCCTTTCATGCCGTAGCAGATGGCTCCTCCAACTGAAGCTCTTTCCACACTCAAGACATGTAAAGGGTTTCTCCTCCATGTTGACAGTTATGATTGACTGCGATATAAACACGTGAATGTTCCCTTTTTCTTTCTGATCAAAATTGAGTTTCACAAGATTGGCACCTAGAGAGGATTTCTTCTTCCCGCAGGATTTCTTTCATTATTGCCCTTTGGTTTCCAAATTCCTAAATCTATACTAGATACTGATAATTTCTTTTCATGCCTGTGGTGACTTCATAGGGTCTTCATTTCCCTGATCAAGAAAAAAGAAGCAAAAGGTTAAACATGAAGCTGCAAACTTCCTTTATTTCCAAGATTATCCTCTTTTCCGTTCATGGCTCATGTTGAAAATGGAACCACCAAGAAATGGAGATATGAAGGGTCTCAAGGACACACAGAAACAAACAAAGGTGATCACCGATTTATGAACAATAAGGGATGGATTCAGAAGGAGAGAAGAAAAGAAGGGAGGGAGGATGAAAGTGAGTGATTGATGGAAGGAAAGAGGGATGGATGGAAGAAAAAGGGATCTTCGTACAATACTAAAGAGCCACATTGATTTTTTTTGCTTGACCTAAACATGGCTAAAGAAACAAAAGGCAGACAGACAGACCATAGACGGGGCTTCATTCACTCTGAATAAAGGGTTTCCGTGAATTACCAGCATAAGTTAAATCTTAAGAGGCACAATGATCCCTTTCCTGATGATTTCATGAATTTCAGGTTCCCTTTCAGGCCACAAGGGATCCCAGGTCCGTCTCCTGTGCATCCCAAATTGGACCTCTGCTGCCACCACATTTCCTACATCTCTCAAAGGAACCCCAAATTCCCAAAGACGTTGCCTTCCTGCCTGGCAAATTCAACACCCCATTTAGGCATGCTGAGATGTCCACAGAACTGGTCTCGCCTGGACTACGTCCCCGTTGGGCTGTTCACTCCCTTGGTTGAGCCGCAGGACGGCATGCAAATTCACAGGCACAGATCAGTCGGGAAACCCTCCTTCCTGCCCAGCCCTTTCCACCCCTGTCCATTTCCGCCTCTATTTCCTGCCCTCTATTGTGGGGAAAGGCTTTTCAGCAGGTGAAGGCTGGGTTCTGGTCTTTGGCTGGGTTCTGTGGTCTTTGGATACAGGTGAACTGCAACTGCCTACAAATCAAGGCCCATTCCCACAAACCCTTGTAGTATGTTCAGTTGGTCATGAGGCTTCTCTGTGCAAAGTGTGGTCCTGGTCCATTGTCAGTGGGGGTCACTTTTTCTCTGGATGCAGGTGAACTATAAGTCCCTTTCCCCCCCAACTAGTCCAATATGTTCTATTAGTTATGATGGCTCTGTGTGTCAGGTGTGGTCCTGGTCCATCATTGGTGGGGTTTGATTGCAGGTGAACTATAAATCCCAGTACCTACTACTCCCAAATGCCTGGGCCAATTCCCCTCAAAACCCACCAAATGTGGGCACATCAGGTATGCATGGCAAGTTAGGTCCAGGCCCATCATTATTTGGGTTCATAGCGTTCTAGATGTAGGTGAACTACAACTCCTCTACATTCCCCAGTAGGAGTCACAGCAGTGCTCTGACTTGATGCAAGACGAACTACAACTTCCACCATGTGCAGTCAATCCCCAAACTCCTCCAGTAAATTTATTTCTGCTCAGTTCTGCTGTGTTTGTTATGCAGACAGATTTGAAAGGGAAGGGCAGTAGGAGGGGTCATGCAAATTCCACAGCAATGGAGAACCCTGGGATGCCTGCCTGTGGTGGAAGAAAAAGCAAAATCTAGGATGAAATGGTCACCAAACTAAAGCATTCCTTGGGGTGGTGGGCTGTAGTGTTTGGGGAGGACATTGGCAGGGGCTGGGCTGCATGTTCATGGGGCTCGCTGTAACCAAAATGTCAGTGGAAAAGAGTGACTTGCTAGATTTTTAACCATGGGAAGTACAACCTGTTTGTGGGGGATGGAGGCTGTCTGTGCGAGCAGGCATCCGGGCCACACACACACACATACGGGTTTTTGCTTTTATTATGGATTTAGATTTAGATTTAGATAGATTTAGATTAGATAGATTTAGAATAGATATAGATACAGATGTTACCTTATAATAATTTGGACCAAAAATTTTAAAAATGGTAAATTATATTAAACATGGACTGTAATGGAAATAAAGAGTCAGAATAAATACAGTAGAGTCTCACTTATCCAACATAAACAGGCTGGCAGAATGTTGGATAAGCGAATATGTTGGATAATAAGGAGGCATTAAGGAAAAGTCTATTAAACATCAAATTAGGTTATGATTTTACAAATTAAGCACCGAAACATCATGTTATACAACAAAATTGACAGAAAAAGTAGTTCAATACACAGTAATGCTATGTAGGAATTACTGTATTTACGAATTTAGCACCAAAATATCATGATGTATTGAAAACATTGACTACAAAAATGCGTTGGATAATCCAGAATGTTGGATAAGTGAGACTCTACTGTAAAACTAAATGGTATAAACCACAAAAAGAAGGCGGGTTAGGTCTCCCAAATATTAAATTATATGATCATGCCAACCAAACAAGGTACATAGTCGAAGGATTAGCGAAGCAAGGAAAACTGGGCCAGAAGAGAGGTTCTCAACCTGGGGTCCCTCCCCAGGTGTGTTTGGCCTACAACTCCCCGAAATCCCAGCCAGTTCAGTTTACCAGCTGTTAGGATTTCTGGGACTGGAAGGCCAAAAACATCTGGGGAGGGACCCCAGGTTGAGAACCACTGGGCTAGAAGAAGAGGATAAGAAATTAGAATGGAAACCAGAGTATATTTTGATAGAAAATAAAGGAAAGTCTAAAAAGAATGGGTATAATGAACAGAGTAACCCCCTTACATAAATATAAACATTATATCTAAACTTTATTTGCCATGCCATACTGTTGCCCTTGACCCGCCTGGCATCTGCTAGTTGGCCACCCCAACGTGGAACCCTTGATCCCTGTCTCCTGCCCTGCTGAAGGAGTATTCTGTCATTGGCTCTTAAACCTGTGGTTAATTGATTGATTTGTATGTTTAGCACACTTATGCTCATTATCGTATTATGTTTTGTTGTTGTCTGGTTTCATTGTTGGAGATAGGGTGGTATATAAATAAAGTTTTACTACTGTTATTATTTATTTGTACCCCGCCACTGTAATAAGATAAAATGAAATATGAATATATGGTATCAATGGAAGAGATGAATGAATGAGAGCTAATAATTTTGGAGACACCATTCTAAAATATTAAGGCCTACAATGACTAACTACCTGCTTGCTGAATAGTAATTAAAACCAGCTAATGATAACTGAAATAGTTGACCTGTCTAGTAAACTCGGTTAAGAACTGCGACAGTGAGAAGAGAAATGTTTACATCTGTTTACATCTGTCAATATTTGCTGATTTGATGAACTTTGGGGCAGAGACAATGGTTTTTTAAGTTAAGGAAATGTTTACAACTGTTGAGAAGGAAGTCAACACAAGGCCAACACTAATCAAGAAGAATCAACATCTGGTCCAGGAAACGGAGATGGAGCCAGGATGTTCCGGGATGGAAGACGTCTATCATTCATTTACAACTTTGGGACAACATCAGAAAAATATTGTTATATAAGTGTCTATGTTTTTACTAAGTGTCTTATTTAAATTGTATTGTTTTTTTCTAATATGGAATTTTTTATTATAATGAGTATGTTATTGTCATTTTATACTTTTGATATTAGTGATGTAGTTGGGGCACTGAATGTTTGCCGTCTATATGTATGTTAACCGCCCTGAGTCCCTCTGGGGAGAGAGGGCGGTCTAGAAATAAAATTAACATTATTATTATTATTATTATTATTATTATTATTATTATTTATGATGATCCAGACATTGTGACAAACAGAGATGCTGTTTGTCCGCCATGCTCAGTGGAGATGATGCATGGGAAAGTGGCAGATTTGCATGGAAGCGGTCTTGTCACTGGGCCTCCTTTTCTCAAGGGAAGAGGAAGGAGTGCATTTCGGAGTCATGATACGGGTTGCAGGGAGTCCGTTCTATCTTATCCTTGGCATTGTTCGTAGGAAAAAAGGATGCATTTTGACGTTTTGGAACTATGCTGCAGAGGAAGCAGGGCCTGGCCTAAGCAGGTGCTTCTCCAAGGAGGGAGAAAGGATATGGTAATATCTGGATGGATGCACGAGGATGAATACATGGAGATGTGTGTGAATGCTGAGTGAAAATGTAACCCCCCCCCCCCCGCTTTGTCTGTTGTAGGTTGTTTATCAAGCCAATGTGGTTACATAAAATCTGTATGTCTAATGTCACTCTTTGTTGTTTGTGTAAATGTTCTGATACCTCTCACACTGAAATTGCAATAAAAAGAACCTATGCTTTAAAATTATTGAGAAGTTATTCATAACACCACCATCTCCCCAAAGGGACTCGGAGTGGCTCACAAAAGCACACAATTGTGCAGAACACACAAGATGCAGCAAAATATATAACAAATAAAGCAATAACAATCAATAATTACACAAAACAATAATTCCATTGAATAACATACAACCCAACCGATTAAAATTCAACACTGCAGCAAAGCTGTGGGTACAACAGGCTGTGAACTGTCTCAGTCCATAAAGTACTAACAGAATCCATCCCTAAGGCCTCGGGTTGAGTGAGGAAGGTGCTCATCCTGGTCCAAAGGCTTGTTCAAAAAACCGTGTTTTCAGTTGTGCCCAGAAAGCTTGAAGAGAAGGGGGAACCTGATCTCCTTCAGGAGGGCATTCCAAAGCCACGGGGCCACCACCGAGAAGGAAGCCCCCCCCATCGCAGTCTCTCTCTCGCTCTCGTCCCCACCAACACTACTTGAGACAGTGGCGGGACCGAGAGGAGGGCCTCCCTGGCAGATCTTAAAGTTCACGACCGTTCATAAAAGGAGATGTGGTCCTGAAGAGAGGTTGGACCCCAAGTGTATAGGGCTTTCTAGGTAACCACCTGCACCTTGAATTGGGCGCGGAAACTTGTTGGAAGCCAGTGGAGCTGTTTTCATAGGGGCACGGGATGGTCCCTGTAACCAGCCCCAGTTAGTTATTAAAAACATTTTGGAAATGACACAAAATAAAACTGAGGCCAGGGATTATTATTATCTCCTTTAACACCAGTAATAACGTTAGAAAATTCCGCAATAAATGTTTTAAAAGAATTAAGACGGAAGAGTTTCTAAAAAAGAGGGAGAAAGGAAATGAGAGACTGGGGTTTAAATAAAATGATAAACAGAGACACAACCAAAGATCTCTTTGCAGGAAGGAAGGGAGAGAATAGTTTATATTATTACTATTATTACATTATATCAGTTATAATACCATATTATAACATTATTATTATTGTATGTCATTATTATAATATTATAAGTCAGCTCCAGCCCCTCCCCCGATTCCTGGGGACATGCGCAGAGAGACCTTCCTCACTCAACACCCAACATCCCAACATCCGGACACCCTCCCCTGGATCCCTCCTTGCAGGCAGGCGGCCCATTCCCTCACATCAGGAGACACTTCCAGGGTGCCCAGATCCATCATTATTTGGAATCGACAATGTTCTCTGGATGCAGGTGAACTACAACTCCCAAACACAAGGTCAAGGCCCACTAAACCCTTCCAGCATCTCCTGTTGGTCATGGGAGTTCTGTGTGTCAAGTTTGGTCCAACTCCATAGTTGGTGGAGTTCAGAATGCTCTTTGATTGTAGGTGAACTATAATCCCAGCGACTACGACTCCCAAATGACAAATCAATCCCACACCCACAACCCCACCAGTATTCAAATTTGAGCACTTCGGGTATTTGTGCCATATTTGGTCCAGTGAATGAGAATACATCCTGCATATCAGATATTTACATTACGATTCACAACAGTAGCAAAATGACATTTATGAAGGGGCAATGAAAATAATGTTATGGTTGGGGTCACCACAACATGAGGAACTACTGTATTAAGGGGTCACAGCATCAGGAAGGTTGAGAACCTCTGGCTGAAAGAGAAGCGGGGTCTGTTGAGTCCCCGGAAAAGAAGACCGAGAGGAGGGGGCTGGAGAGGAGCCACATGCAAACATGGGGAAGGAGGCCCGAGGAAGAGGGAGGGGGCTTCCTTCCTGCTGCCCTGGAGACGAGGCCTCAGCGGAGCCGTGGGTTCCAAGGACAGGGAAGGAGATCCACCTGAACCTCAAGAAGGGCTGCTCAGTGATGGGAGGCTCCTCCTTTGGAGGTTCTTAAGCAGTGGCTGGGTGGCCATCTGTTGGGGCTGCTTTTGTGGTGCTTCTCCTGCCTGCCTGGCAGAAAGAAAGGAGGGGGCCGGGCAGGGTGGCCCTTTTGTGGGTTCCTCCCCATTATGGGATCCCCTGATTCCCATCGGGAAGGGTTGGTTGCATGCTGCAAGTCGGGCTCTGAGCATGACCCGGGAGGGAATCCCACTGGAGCACTGCCACACAACAACATATCTGGGAGTCACCTGGACTCTGACCCACAAGAAGCACTGCTTGGCTGTCAAGCAACAAATAACATCCTACGAAAGAGGACTGGCACACCCTGGGGATCACAACCAGGCACAGTGAAGACATCTGCCCTTGCGCTTGGCTCCTCTGTGGCTGAGTACGCATGCCCAGCGTGGAATGCATCTCACCACGTTAAAAGAGGGGATGTGGCTCTTAATAAACATGCCGCATGATCACAAGGTGTCTACGCCTCACATCGCTGGAGAAAATATACTGTTCATCCGGTATTGCACCACCTGACATCTGCTGGGAAGTAGCAGCCAGTAATGAAAGGACCAGGGCAGTGACATCTCTGGCCCATCTCCAGTTCAGATATCAGTACGCCAAGGCCTTAAATGAAGAAATAGCTTCCTAAGATCTACAGAGATACTCGCAGGAACACCTCAGCAAGCAAGAGTTCAAAAGTGGCAGGGTAAAACCATGGCTGATACCGAATGGGAGACTCCCCCTGGGCACACAGAAGACGGAGAGACTCAGAAGGCGCTGAACAGACTGTGCTCTGGCACCACGAGACGCAGAGCCAACCTTCAGAAATGGGGCCTCATAGTGGAGTCCACAACATGCGAATGTGGAGGAGAGCAAACCACCAGCCACGGACTCCAATGCGGCCTGAGCCCCACCACGTGCACAAGGGAGGGCCTTCTCACAGCCACACCAGAGGCACTCACTCCAAGGGGCCAGGTTCTGGTCAAAGGACATTTAGTAGAAGGCCAAGGTTTTGTTTACTTTGTGTTTTTAAATCCATGACCACTTGTACCCTCGGTTCGCTTCTGACACGATAAATACATAAATATTGGGAGGGGAGGGGTGGCCTGTAGCCCCGAAGGAAGGAAAGAAAGAAAGACGGCAGGACCAGGGCCCCAAAGGACCTCCACAGACCAGAGAGCCGATTGGCCAGAATTAAGGAGAGGTGTCAACAGGGAGGATGGCTGAGGCCTGTCTTGGGAGCCCTCCATTACGCCCAGCCCCTCCCCCCCAAAGAGAGAGATAGAGAGAGAGAGAGAGATCTATACAGGTACTAAAAGGGGAAAATGTGTGAGTGTATATGTGGCTGAGGTATCCACTTACACAGACAGCCCCCCTCCGGCCTCCAGAAAGAGCTCTAGTTCCCACTGAGCAGGAGACACCCCGGCCCTCCCCCACAGGTTACAGGGAGCGCCATGAACACGCAGCCCAGACCCTGCCCGTGTCCCCCACAGACCCCATCCTGCCCCCCACCCAAGGGAAGGAAGGCTTTCGTGTGGGGACCGTTTCACCCTAGATGTTCTGTTTCTCCTCCAGAATGGACATCCCAGGGTTCCTTACTTTGCATGACCCCGCCCACTGCCTCTCCCTCAACCCTTTCCTATGGCACAAACAGAGGAACAAGATGTTTGGGGAGAATTTACACCATGATTTATAGGAGTTGTACTTGACCATCACCCAGACAGCACTGCCAACTCAACTAATGATGGATCTGGACCACACTTGCCACGGATGATGGGATTTGCGGTACCTTCACTGATACCGTGACCCCCACCAACAACCGACTTCAACTAAACTTGCCACAAAGAAGCCCCTTGACCAACTGAAGATACTGCAGGGGTCAGTGGGAATGGGCCTTGGTTTTGGGAGTTATAGTTCACCTGCAGCCAGAAAGCAGTGAACCCAGCTGAGGTCAGATCTGGACCACACTTGGCAGACAGGCCCTGAACGGCAAACTCGATTTCACTTGCTACTTGCAACATGTATTTAAGGACTACGAGGATTATGAGCAATTGTTTGTTATAGAATATCCTGCAGCAAAGCCAGTGATTGCCTAACGAAATGTAAGTCAAGAGAACATTACTGTGATTATCGTGTATAAGGTTATGCATTGATTTAATGCATACAGTAGCATATCTATTTTATGTATGTTGTTGTTCTTTTTTACACATGGAAATATAGTGCCAGAAACGTATCCCATACTGGAACACAAAGTTATATTTAAAGGCACTGAGAAGAATCAATCACCTGAAGAAGGTGTTCCAAACACCGAAACAAGGAATACACCTGGGATACCTTGTTGTGCCCTGGTCACCGTGCAGAACACCACCACAAACCCGGATATGACACCACCACAAACTCGGATGTGACACCACCACAATCTCTGACACCACTACAAACTCGGATGCCACAGATGGTCCTTCAGGATATGTAGAAGTGACTTTTAAATCATCATATATTGGACTATTCTCCAAGCTAGGTAGAGATCAGAATATCCCCTATATGAAGAGAACCTGTGGGTGTCGTGAGGGAGATGCAGAAGTGGAGGACTCTGAACATTTTTTCTTAAAATGCCCCTACTACACCAGGATTCGATCTCTCTATTGAGACCTTCTGCTGGAGAATCAGACTCACTCAGAGAATAAGGAGGAATTGTACATCCTTCTACAGGGTTCAGATAAAAACTCTACTTTAAAACTGACCCCTTTTACGCAAAAAGCGCTGGCCATTCGTGAGAAGATGGAAGTTGAGACCTGATACATTATTGCCATTAACAAAATCCAAACTTAAAATTTTCTATGGACAAGACACTTGTCCTCGTTCAAACCTTACCTTAGGAAATTACTAATTTTAACCTTTTTACTCTGTATTTGTCTAGGAGCGGGTTATTAGGCCGCAGGTCGGGATGTTTTGTATCTTTACATGGTTTTATTGTATGTATGCGTAAGTGTGTACGTATTGTATGTTTTTCATGTTTTGATATGGTCAAAAGCGACTAATCAATAAAGAATTGTATTATTGGACTACAGTAGAGTCTCACTTATCCAAGCTAAACGGGCCAGCAGAAGCTTGGATAAGTGAATATCTTGGATAATAAGGAGGGATTAAGGAAAAGCCTATTAAACATCAAATTAGGTTATGATTTTACAAATTAAGCACCAAAACATCATGTTATACAACCAATTTGACAGAAAAAGTAGTTCAATACGCAGTAATGTTATGTTGTAATTACTGTATTTATGAATTTAGCACCAAAATATCATGATATATTGAAAACATTGACTACAAAAATGGCTTGGATAATCCAGAAGCTTGGATAAGCAAGGCTTGGATAAATGAGACTCTACTGTATTGTGTTTATTTTGAGGAGATTGAAGTCTCCCATTTGAAACCTATATGTATACGGACATTTATTCAGGATAGAGACAAGTTGTACCTTTATATTGTGCATATCTTCTTCCTCTATCTATCTATCTATCTATCTATCTATCTATCTATCTATCTATCTATCTATCTATCTATACAGATAATAAAAGTGAAAATCTGTTTGTGTGTATGTGGCAAAAGTGTCTGCTCACAAAGACAGCCTCCCTCCGGCCTCCACAAACAGGCTATAGTTCCCAATGCAGTGGAGCCACCACGTCACTTCCTCACCTGACTTTACGGGTTATAGCGAGTGCCACGAACATGCAGCGAAAACCCTGCCCGTGTCCCCCACAGACACCATCCTGCCCCCCACCCAAGGGAAGCAAGGCTTTCATGCGGGGACTATTTCCTCCTAGATGTTGTTTCTCCTCCAGAATGGACACCCCAGGCTTCCTTGATTTGCATGACCCTGCCCACTGCCTCTCCCTTGACCCTTTTCTACCCTATCCTGTGGCACAAAGTTCACAGAGGACTTGATCAGCAACAGAACATGCTAGAGAAGTTTGGGGAGAATTCACTCCATGCTTGACAAGAGTTGTACTTGACCGACATCCAGATAGTACTGTGAACCCAACCAAAAATACATCTGGACCACACTGGCCACGGATGACGGGACTTGCAGTACCTTCACTGACTCTGTGACCCCCTCTGACAATGGACTGGGACTGGACTTATTTTATTTATTTACATTATTTCTACCCTGCGCTTCTCACGCGTTGGACTCAGGGCAGCTTACAAAACTGGCAATTAATGCCAATACACCATAATACAATAAATAAAACATTACAACAGTTAAATAACATAATGCTATACAAGACTTGGCACAGAGGAGCCCCTTGACCAACTGAAGATACTGCAGGGATTGAGGGGAACGGGCCTTGGGTTTGGGAGTTGCAGTTCACCTGCAGCCAGAAAGTGGTGAACCCAGCTGAGGTCAGATCTGGACCAGACTTGGCACAGAGACCCAATATGGCCAGCTGTGCAGGCAGGCCTGGTTTAATAACAACAACAACAACAACAACAACAACAACGGCATTGAAGAACGGAAAAATCATTGAAAGTGAGGGCATGAATATGCCTAATGGCCAAACAATAAAGTGTCACCAGCCAGAGGCCTATAAATATCTGGGCATACTACAGCTGGACAACATCAAGCATGAACATGTGAAAACTGTGCTCAGCAAAGAATACACAAAGGGTCAGAAAAATTCTCAAAAGCAAGCTCAATGGAGGCAACACCATCAAGGCCATAAACACCTGGGTCATACCTGTCATAAGATATACTGCTGGCATTATAAACTGGACACAGTTGGAACTGGACAATTTGGACAGAAAAACAAGAAAACTCATGACCATTCATCATTCTCTGCACCCTCGCAGTGATGTTGACTGCTGTATCTGCCTAGAAGATCAGGGGGCAGAGGACTCTTACAAGTCAAACAAGCCGTCAAAGAAGAAGAACATGCCCTGTCAGAAGATGTAAAGCAAAGCGAAGAACCTGCTTTGATTGAAGTCAAAAATCAGAAACTCCTCAAAGCACAGCAGACAAAAAACCAGTACAAGAAAACCGCACTACAAACTAGAGCTGACAGCTGGCACAACAAAACATGGCATGGAAAGTTCCTTGACAAAATTGAAGGAAAAGCTGATAAGGAGAAGACCTGGCTCTGGCTCACGAATGGGACCCTGAAGAAGGAGACGGAAGGCCTGATCCTTGCAGCCCAGGAGCAAGACATCAGGACAAAGGCCATTAATAATAATAATAATAATAATAATAATAATAATAATAATAATAGAAGACCTGGCTCTGGCTCACGAATGGGACCCTGAAGAAGGAGACGGAAGGCCTGATCCTTGCAGCCCAGGAGCAAGACATCAGGACAAAGGCCATTAATAATAATAATAATAATAATAATAATAATAATAATAATAGAAGACCTGGCTCTGGCTCACGAATGGGACCCTGAAGAAGGAGACGGAAGGCCTGATCCTTGCAGCCCAGGAGCAAGACATCAGGACAAAGGCCATTAATAATAATAATAATAATAATAATAATAATAATAATAATAATAATAGAAGACCTGGCTCTGGCTCACGAATGGGACCCTGAAGAAGGAGACGGAAGGCCTGATCCTTGCAGCCCAGGAGCAAGACATCAGGACAAAGGCCATTAATAATAATAATAATAATAATAATAATAATAATAATAGAAGACCTGGCTCTGGCTCACGAATGGGACCCTGAAGAAGGAGACGGAAGGCCTGATCCTTGCAGCCCAGGAGCAAGACATCAGGACAAAGGCCATTAATAATAATAATAATAATAATAATAATAATAATAGAAGACCTGGCTCTGGCTCACGAATGGGACCTTGAAGAAGGAGACAGAAGGCCTGATCCTTGCAGCCCAGGAGCAAGACATCAGGACAAAGGCCATTCAGGCCAAGATCGAAAAATCAGCTGATGACCCAAAATGCAGACTGTGCAAGGAAACCGACGAAACCATGGATCATATCCTCAGCTGCTGTAAGAAAATCGCACAGACAGACTACAAACAGAGGCACAACTCTGTGGCCCAAAGGATTCATTGGAACTTATGCCTCAAGTCCCACCTGCCAGCAGCAAAGAACTGGTGGGATCACAAACCTGCCAAAGTCTTGGAGAATGAGCAGCAAAGATACTGTGGGACTTCCGAACCCAGACTGACAAAGTTCTGAGACACAACACACCAGACATCCTGGGAGTTGTAGTCCTCCCTCCCTCCCTCCCTCCCTCCGCCAGCCAAGGACGGGCCTGGCCCACCCTCCCGCCGCCAACCGGGCCCCTGCGCCTCCCCCCCGGGCACCCCAGGCGAGCCCCCTCCCTCCCTCCCTCCCTCCTTCCCTCTCCCCACAGACCTCTCTCTCTCTCTCTCTCCGTCCTCTTCCCTCCGCCGCCTTCTTTCCCGCCTCACAGACACAGACCAGGCCTCAGGCCAGGCCAGGCGCCCCCATCTTCCTCCTCGTCCTCCTCCTTCCCCGGAGCCCGCCCTCGCCCCCTCCCATTGGCTGAGCCCGGGACGCCCCGCCCACCGGAGGCCCCCCATTGGCTGCTTCCTGCTCCCCCTCCTTTGATGGACGGGCGGCAGGGCGGGGCTCCTGAGCAGAGTTGCCCAACGTCACACCCTTGAAGTCCTGACGGAGTTTCTGGGGGAGAACCGGGCATGATGGGAGTTGTAGTTCATCCCATTCCTTATGCCTTTTGGACAATAATAAAAACACCGACTTGCTCAAATAACCTGGGCAACGCCGAGTTGTTATAATAATAATATTATTAATAATAATACTTTTAGAGAATGTTATTATATAATATTATTATCAAATATAGGAGCCTCCGGTGGCCGAGGGGATAAAAGCCTCGTGACTTGAAGGCTGGGCTGCTGACCTGAAGGCTGCCAGGTTCGAATCCCACCCGGGGAGAGCGCGGGTGAGCTCCCTCTGTCAGCTCCAGCTCCACGCGGGGACAGGAGAGAAGCCTCCCACAAGGACGGTAAAACATCAAGACATCCGGGCAATGTCCCCTGGGCAACGTCCTTGCAGACGGCCCATTCTCTCACTCCAGAAGCAACTCCGGTTGCTCCTGACACGGAAAAAAAAAATCAAATCATATTATATTATAATATTATTTGATAATATAATAACAGTATAATAAAATCTATATATATAAAAGAGTGATGGCATCAGGGCAGTGGACAAAACAACAAAAGTACAGGCCCCGCAACCTCGAAATTTGACAACACAACCCATCATCCATGCCTCCAGGTTGATACAACAAAAAGAAAAGAAAAATAAAGTCCTAATTAGAGGGAGAGCAATAATTTTTTTTATCCAATTGCTGCCAGTTTAGAGGGCTAATCTCTGCCCACTTGGTTGCCTAGCAACCAGCCAAGGGACAGCCAGGTTTCTGTTAGGGGACAGGCTGATTTAGGCCTCACTGAGGCTTCTTCCACAGATTATCCGATTTTAACTGGATTATATGGCAGTGTAGACTCAAGGCCCTTCTACACAGCTCTATAACCCATTTATAATCTTACATTATCTGCTTTGCACTGGATTATCTTGACTCCACACTGCCATATAATCCACTTCAGTGTGCATTTTATACAGCTGTGAAGAAGGGGCCTCATATAATCCAGTTCTAAGCAGATAATAGAAGATTATCAATATACAGTAGAGTCTCACTTATCCAACATAAACAGGCCAGCAGGATAAGTGAATATGTTGGATAATAAGAAGGGATTCAGGAAAAGCCGATTAAACATCAAATTAGGTAATCGTTTTACAAATTAAGCACCAAAACATCATATTATACAACAAATTTGACAGAAAAAGTAGTTCAATGCGCAGTAATGCTATGTAGTAATTACAGTAGAGTCTCACTTATCCAACACTCGCTTATCCAATGTTCTGGATTATCCAATGCATTTTTGTAGTCAATGTTTTCAATATATTGTGATATTTTGGTGCTAAATTCATAAATACAGTAATTACTACATAGCATTACTGTGTATTGAACTACTTTTTCTGCCAAATTTGTTGTCTAAGATGATATTTTGGTGCTTCATTTGTAAAATCATAACCTAATTTGATGTTTAATAGGCTTATCCTTAATGCCTCCTTATTATCCAACATATTCGCTTATCCAATATTCTGCCAGCCTGTTTATGTTGGATAAGTGAGACTCTACTGTATTGTATTTACAAATTTACCATACAATATCACAATGAATTTAAAACACTGACTACAAAAACATTGATTATGAAAAGGCAGACTGCGTTGGATAATCCAGAACATTATATAAGTGAATGTTGGATAAGTGAGATTCTACTTTAATATGAAATAATTACTGGGATAGAATAATGCAGAACAATATAATCTCTAAAACCAGGACAGTAAATAAACAGGGGAATTCCACACAGGAAACAATCAGGGCCAGCTAACACCTCCCAACAAAGTATTCCCATCATCAAAGTCTGGCAAATCCTCTGTTTTCTCAGGGCCACAGACAGTAGAAGCACATAAAATATCGCAAACAACACCACTCTGAAAACAAGGGAATTCCAGACAGGAAAGAATCAGGGCCAGCTAACACCTCCCAACAAAAAATTCACTCAGGGAGGAAGCAGCCAGGCTTTAAAGCTGCAAGGCCATTACATCCTAATCATTTTTTCTAATTGCAGCATTCATACTTGCCTCCAACAGACAAAAAAAACCAATCAGAAATATTGTATATTCACAACCTTTAGGAAATAATATCCCCTGATGGCGCAGCGTGTTAAAGCGCTGAGCTGCTGAACTTCTGGACCGAAAGGCTGCAGGTTTGAATTCGGGGAGCGGAGAGAGCCCCCACTGTTAGCCCCAGCTTCTGCCAACCCAGAAGTTCAAAAACATGCAAATGTGAGTGCATCAATAGGTACTGCTCTGGTGGGAAGGTAACACCGCTCTATGCAGTCATCCCACATGACCTTGGAGGAGTCTATGGACAACGCTGGCTCTTCGGCTTAGAAATGGAGATGAGCACCAACACTCTGAGTCAGACATAACTGGACTTAATGTCAGGGGAAAACGTTTACCCTTTACCTTAACTACCACCAGTTCCTGAATACTTTATTTCCCATACCACCATATTTTGCCACAGCAACGCGTGGCCGGGCACAGCTAGTAATAAATAAAATGATAATAATATATAATAACACAATAACATAATAATCATAATGCTGCCCTATATTACAGAATAACCTCACAGTGACCGTCTATGGGAAAGCCTTCCTTCGTGAGGTCCCAGCCAAGCCCCCTTCCCTTCCACAGATTTACCTCATTTCACAATATAATATATTTCAATTTTATAACAGAACTATTATGTCTGACTCTGGGGGTTGGGGCTCATCTCCATTTCTAAGCCAAAGAGCCGGCGTTGTCCATAGACACCTCCGAGGTCATGTGGCCACTGGCATGACTGCATGGAGGGCCGTTACCTGAAGTGGTACCTATTGATCTACTCACATTGGCATGTTTTCAAACTGCTAGGTTGGCAGAAGCTGGAGCTGACAGTGGGTGCTCACTCCACTCCCCGGATTTGAACCTGCGACCTTTCGGTCTGCAAGTTCAGCAGCTCAGCTCTTTAACACACTTCGCCACCGGGGCTCTTAGGTCATTATAATATATTACAATTATTATACTATCGCATGATTATTGCTTTATTATGATAATATCGATGTCAGATTGGATAGGATAAGATCATTGTAATATTATAATATAATACAATATCATAATTATCCTATCCGATTTGATGTCGGTCCACTCCTTTGGGCTTCACGCAAATCTACCTTTTGCCAAAATATACGATCCTGTGCTTTGACCAAAGTCAAATTACAATTATGATATAATATAATAATTCTTATGATATTTTATCATATATTATTGTATTCTTTTTCTGATGTTATATTATTATGATTATTATATATTATGAGGATGGCTTTCCCATCCTGCCCCTCCTCTGGTCCTGTCCATCAAGGGAGCTCTTCCTCCCCCCCTCCCTCCCCCTCCCTCCCTGGATGGCTGTTCCGTGCCTGCAGGGGGCGCCATGGAGACCCTTGTGATGCGCTGCAGCATCTCCCTCTGAAGGCCGTTCCCTTGGGGAGCTCACTTTCCTGTTCACAGCAGGAAGGAAGGAAGGCAGTCGCTCTCTCTCTCTCTCTCTCGTGGTTCTTGCTTCTTGCCCGTTGCCTTTGCAGCCTGTACCTGTGTCGCCTGGTTTGGTCCACATCCCGGTGAGTCTTTTTTGCTCCTCATGTGGGGAGGAGGGAAGGCGCATAGGGAACTAGACAGCGGGAATACCTCACCCTGACCCTGACCCTTAACTCTCAACCCTAACCTACCCGACCCCGACCCATAACCCCTGACTCTTGACTCCTTAACCCAACCCCTAACCACAACCTTAACCATTGACGTAACCAAACACAAATATCAACCCTAACTCTAACCCCAACCCCAACCACAACTACCCTAACCCCTAACATAAACATAACCAAACACAAATATCAACCCTAACTCTAACCCCAACCCCAACCACAACTACCCTAACCCCTAACATAAACATAACCAAACACAAATATCAACCCTAACCCTAACCCTAGGAGGAGGCAGTTTTGCTTTCTGCAGCTCCTCAGAGGCTGGTGGCAAAACATTGGATAACTTGGCACCCGCTGAAGATGCTGCCTCTCCGATGATTGGAGAGGGCATGGGAACCTTCCTGGCATCAGGAGATGCAAGTGTGGACCCCCAAAGGGATGATTTTGGGGAGTTTGTGGGCTTTCAAACACAGCCCCCTTCCCAGCCTGCAGCCATTATGGACAAAATGGAGGCTCAGACTCCTGAAACACCAGCAGCAGCCTGCATACAGCCTGTGAGTACATTGAAACCTGCAATTGTAAAACAAAAGAGTTTGAGAATAGAAGAGACACCAAGAGTAACTGCTCAAGGTGCTAAAGTAGTAGATAAAGTTTTAAGAAAGGAGTTTGAAATTTTAGGAGAAGGAAGAAAGCCTGGAGTGGGGGGGAAAGCACCCCAGACTACAATAGGAAAGGAAAGATTTTCAAAAGACAATTCAAACTTGCTGCAAACTCAAGATAAACATGAGCCAAATGTTATGGATAAAGATTTGAATGTTAATTCTAGCAGCAATAGCCAGCTGGGAAAAGGAGAATATTTGCAAATGCTTGAAAGACAAACTTTTCCCTCATGGAGCAAAGCAGCAGGAGGAGAGGCCACGCCCCAAACACTCCATATTGGGACAGAAACAGAAGGAATGGCTGTAGATTCAATGCAAAAGGCTTTACATGTTGACTCTGATAAAGGAGAGACTTTTGTAATGTTTAAAGCACCAGTACTTTTCTCTAAAAGCAGAGAGAAGGGGGCTGCAAAAGCCATTAAGCAAACAAAAGCAGCAAAAACGAAAGTAGAATCCCTTTTGCAGACTCACCCTGTAACCATGGAAACAGGGGGGCAGGAGGAGGAGAAGAGGAGAACTCAAGCCCAGGCAGAGCAATTTCTGCAAACTTTCTTTTATGAGGACATGGAAAATAAAACATATAATTTGGATATAAGTAAACTACAGGAATGCTTACAGTTAATCCCTGAGGACTTTGAAATATCTGATCGTGAGACTGAACCAACAGGCTTCAGAGACTTTTTACAAAAAGATTCAAGTTTAAGAAAAAGCAGGAGCATAGTGGAATTGGGCATTGACCAGCTTAAAGAATTTATTCAAGAGTTAAAACAGGAAGGCATAAACCTTCTTTTGAAAGCAGCCCAACAACGATCCTTGGAAGACTATAATTCTTTTTGGGAAAAGAGAAAATGTATTTCTTCATTCAATACAGAAGTCATAAAAGACATAAAGGGATATATTGAAAGGGAATCTGTCCTCCTGAATCAATTTAAAAGACATAAAGAAGACTTGGCAAGAAAACTCAGGCTTCGAAAATCCCAAATGGGAACTCCTTTACAGGTTGGGACTTTGAGTGAGGATCGTGACCGCTCCCCTTTAAAGACAAGGCAAGACTCGGAAGAGGAAAGGTCCTCTATCTCCTTGCCTAAAAGAAAGGAAACGTCCCGGGAGATTTCCAAAGCATGGCGGAGGAGGAAGTGGCCGATTCGGAAGCCGTGCTTTCTGAGACATCCCAGATCAAGACCCTTTCCCGAGAGAGGCAGATTATGGCTGCCTGGACAGAGTGCCTGCACACCAACTGGGGTAAAGTGACCAACATCATTTTGCCCAAAGAATTTCATAGGCATGACACTTTAAAGCTGTGGGGCTTTGCGGTGGCCCACCTGGCCTTGCCGACATCTCAGGACCGCCTGCCGAATTTCAAGAAGTACAACAGGGATCGACTTTGGGGGATCCTGGAGAAGAGCTTTCCTGTCTTAAAGGCTGTCCTCTCGGGTCTGAGAGTGGCCCAGTCCCAAAAACAAGTGGCTCATGCCCGAACCTTGTCCTTGGAGATTATCCAACACCTGCTCCTGGCCAGGAAGCCCAAGACTTCTGTCATCGTTTTACCCGATTGGCTTTCGGAGGCCCAGTTGATTAAAACTTTTCAAGAGATTCACCGGATATGGCAATGATCTCTCGAGAATCAGACTCCTTTGGTCTGGGCCCAAGTGGACAACACGAGCAAGATGGTATCCAGAGAAGCTCTGATGGAGTGGCTCCTGACCGTTGTGGCGGATCTACGACAACGGCAGAAGATTTCCAAGCAGCTGGGCTTCGATCCGAGGGGAGAAGAAAGATGCGGATCCCAGAAAGGCATCCAGAGTGGAGAAAGAGAACAGAACCTGGTGGAGGACAACCGTTCGGGATCTTTGACCTCAACTCCTCTTTCCTTGGGAGCCAGACCCAAGGATCAGGGGACAAAGAACCAGGAGAAAGTGAGGCAAAGAGGGGGGGGCTCTTAGTGATATCAGTGGTTCAGACCTTGATGCCGGGACTCCCAAAAGTGCCAAGAAGAAGCCCAGAAGAGAACGGGACTGGGCAGATCAGGTGGACTCTGAACTGGGGGCAGTGGCTGGGAAAACTGGAAAAGGTTTACTTGTTGGGGAGGAGGGATTTGGTCCGATGCTTCCAGACAGGGTGGCTGGTGGAAATGCTTTGGAGGATGTTGCGGACCCGGGGTTTTTCCCCCCTATGAAGGACTTAATTTCCATCCCAAAGCACACTGAGGAAACACTAAAGGAACTGACACCGAGACAAAGGAGTTTCCTCCAGGAGCCTGAGACTATGGACAATGGGACTAGACATGCCTCGGAGGTTGACGGAGGAGCGGGTGAGATTAATGTTAGTAAAAAGTCTGGTCTAGATGGACTTCCAGAAAAAGGGGAAAGGGACCGTAGACGAGGGGGGGAGTTTCACGGGGAGGCAACTCCAGGTTCTTCGAAACCACAACAGCAGAAACGGGGAGGGAGAACCTATGCTAATGTGGCGGGGAGGGGCGGTGGGAACCCTGGCCAACGTCCCTATGGTTTTCCTAACTTGATTGAAGAGGAGGAATATCTCGACCTCTTCTTTGGCCAAGCTTCCGAGGTGAGGAACCCCAGATTGCGTTATGTGGTACGCTTCAGATACCTAGGGTCGGATCCAGAGAGAGGGTCGAGGAGTTATCTCTCAAAGAAACTCCTGAAGGATGCTTTAGAGGCCAGCAGGGAAGATGTGTTAGCAATCATTCAGCTCCCGGGGTCTAAAGAAATAGATGTTTGTCTCGCTTCCGAAAAGGTCTATAGGGATTTCTGGATGAACTGCAAAACAGTTAAAAATGTGATGCCGGATCTTTTGGCGGAATATGAGCTGATCCCGTTATTTAGGGGAGATACAAAAGTTTTGACCATAAGTTTTAGAACTACCACGATCCCTGCCCAAGACGTGGCTAGGTGGGTTTCTAAATACGCTGTCATTTTGTCAGGGCCAGATAAGAAGGAGGATGAGCAGGGCTATTGGACTGGGGAATATAGGTGTGTGGTCTCATTTAAGAACGAGGATCCCGAGTACAGACATGGGAAGCTCCCCAAATATTTCTTTTTAGGAGCAGATAGGGGGATCACTAGGTATGCTGGTCAACCGCAGGCCTGTTTCCAGTGTGGTTCTTATGACCATCAGAGGCGCCTTTGCACCTCATCCTTGTGCTCACGATGTGGGATAAGGGGCCACCACACGGCAACCGGTCACAGTAGCATTAGGTGTAATTTCTGTGGTGACTTAGGTCATACTTATTTCTGGTGCCCCCAAGCTTATTATAACCAGCAGGACGAGGGGGTCTTCGAGAAGGCCCAACATGTCGCCAAAACGGGGAAAGAACGAGCCCAGGCCAGAGAGCACACCAGAGTGTTGAGGGAGGCCTTGAGGACAAGGAGGGAGGACTTGCCATCTAGGAAAAGACAGGGAGTAGAAGGTTCAGAGCCTACGATGGAAAATGTCCAGAGTGAGGCAGGGGACCTCGAATGGAGCGTGGTGCAAGGAAAAGGGGTCCGGAGGCAAGAGAAGGGCCAGGAGGAGAGGCAGGAAAGGGGCCCTAATGAGCAGATAAATAGATTCCACGTATTGGCAGAAAGGGAGGAAGCTGGTGGGGGAGAGGACAAATTTCCAATGGAGGAAGTGACAAATGAGGAAATGTTGGAGGCTGCTGTGGTGATGGAGAGGGGAGCAGATGTTGAAGGTCTTTTGGTGAAGGAACAGAGACAAAGGAAGAAGAATAAAGCAAAAAAGCAGGAGGACGAGAGGAAGAAAGAGAAAGGGGAGGTAGAGATAGTAACAACAGCGGAACAAACGGTGGAAACTTCCCTGGTTTCATCTGAACCAATGCAAGTAGGCACTGTAATTGAAGAGACACCTAGTGGAGTTTCGCCTTTGTTGTTCTCGGGAACGGAAGTTTTTACTCAGGAGACTGGGAAAGAGGCAAGGGAAGACAAGATCAATATAAACACAAACCTCTCTCTCTCTCTCTCTCTCTCTCTCTCTCTCTCTCTCTCTCCTCCTTCGCGGCTCCAGAGGAAGCGCCTCAGAAAACAATGGCGGTGAGAGAGGCTCTGCGCAGGCCCAGCCAGGAAGAAGCCCCGCCCCTCCTTCCGGGGGGCGGGGCTTCTCCCTTTGAGAGACGGGAGGGAGGGGCGGGGCTTTGGCCTGGCAGGGGAAGGGAGGGGCCTCATTGGCTGAGCAGGGGAGGGCGGGGCCTTGCCTCTCGAAGCCCCGCCCAGCGCAGAGGCCGTTCGAGGGCGCCCCTCCCAGCCTGGCTCTGGTGACGTCAGAGCCCCGCCCCCTCCCTCTCCCCACAGAGCTGAGTGGCGCGATGGGTCAAGCGGCTCAGGCACGAGAGAGAGAGAGAGAGAGAGAGAGAGAGAGAGCGGGCGTCGCGGGTTCGAGTCCCGTCTGCCGGAAGCGGGCCGCTGGGAGGAGCCCGGCTCAGCTGCCCTCCGGCCCTCCGGTGGGGCGGGGCTTCACGTGCCTGCGGGCGGGAGGGAGGGAGGGCGGCCTCGGCTCACAGGAAACTCCCTCCTCCTTCGGCAGAGAGTCCCGCAGATCCCTGAAGGCTGCCTTAGTCAAGCGAGAGGCTTTCCCCGGACACGAAGGCCAGTCCAGCCCGACTCTGCCCTTGGTGCTCTTCCCCGCTCCTAAGCCACGCCTCCAGGTTCACGCGGCCATGGGCAAGGCTGCGTGGAGAGCCCCCCCCCCCGCTGGTGGTACCTATTCATCTACTCACATTGGCATCTTTTCAGTTCAGCAAGTTCAGCAGCTCAGCGGTTTAACCCACTGTTATGGCAGTATAATAATGAATCATGTAATCATTGATACAGTAGAGTCTCACTTATCCAACGTCAACGGGCGGGCTGAACGTTGGATAGGCGAATATGTTGGCTAATAAGGAGAGATTGAGGAAAAGCCCATTAAACAAATATTAAATAAATAGGTTATGATTTTACAAATTAAGCACCAAAACATCATGTTTTACAACAAATTTGACAGAAAAAGTAGTTCAATACGCAGTCATGTTATGTTGTAATTACTGTATTTACGAATTTAGCACCAAAATATCACGATGTATTGAAAACATTGACTACAAAAATGCATTGGATAATCCAGAATGTTGGATCAGTGAGACTCTAGTACCCAATATTGTCATATCATGAAGAGTTTCATGGCTGGAATCGCTGGGTTGCTGTGAGTTTCCCGGGCTGTATAGCCATGGTCCAGAAGCATTCTCTCCTGACGTTTTGCCCACACCTACGGCAGGCGTCCCCAGAGGTTGTGAGGTCTGTTGGGAACTAGACAAGTGGGGTTTATATATATACAAGCTTGCTCCCTCCTCCCTATGACTTCACGTATTTGTACATGGCTACCATGTCTCCTCTCAGCCTTCTCTTCTGCAGGCTAAACATGCCCAGCTCTTTAAGCCGCTCCTCATAGGGCTTGTTCTCCAGACCCTTGATCATTTTAGTCGCCCTCCTCTGGACGCTTTCCAGCTTGTCAACATCTCCCTTCAACTGTGGTGCCCAAAACTGGACACAGTATTCCAGGTGTGGTCTGACCAAGGCAGAATAGAATAAGGGGGAGCAGGACTTCCCTGGATCTAGACGCTCTTCCCCTATTGATGCAGGACAGAATCCCGTTGGCTTTTTTAGCAGCCGCATCACATTGTTGGCTCATGTTAAACTTGTTGTCCACAAGGACTCCAAGGTCTTTTTCACATGTACTGCTGTCAAGCCAGGCATCGTCCCCCATTCTGTATCTTTGATTTCCATTTTTTCTGCCGAAGTGAAGTATCTTTGTCCCTTGTTAGTTTCGGCCCATCTCTCTCGTCTGTCAAGATCGTTTTGAATTCTGCTCCAGTCTCCTGGAGTGTTAGCTATCCCTCCCAGTTTGGTGTCATCTGCAGACTTGATGATGATCCCTTAACCTAGAGACATCACACCGGCAACAAAACTCCACGTAGCTAAAGCAGTGGTATTCCCAGTAGTAACCTATGGATGCGAGAGAGAGCTGGGCCATAAGGAAGGCTGAGCGAAGGAAGGAAGAGAGACGCTTTGGAACGGTGGTGTTGGAGGAAAACCCTGGGAGTGCCTTGGACCTTGGCAAGAAGATCCAACCAGTCCATCCGCCAGGAAAGAAAGCCCGACTGACTTGTAGGCAAAGGTGAAGCCCTTTGGCCACGTCATGAGAAGACAGGAAAGTTTGGAGAAGAGAATGATGATGGGGAAAATGCAAGGGGAAGAGCATAAATAAAAGGAAGAGGGGCCGACCGAGGGCAAGACGAGTGGATGGCATCCTTGAAGGAACTGACTCCACCTTGAAGGAGGTGCGGGTGGCCTCGGCCGACAGGGAGCTCTGGCCTGGGCTGGTCCAGGAGGTCACCAAGAGTCGGAAGGGACCGAATGAGGAAACAACAACAGAATAGTATAATAATAGAAAAATAGAATACAAAAATATAGAATAATCCTATAATAAATAATACAATACAATAATAGAATTTAATAATACTAGCTTGGGGACCTGGCGGTGCCCTGGTCATTTGAGAATGGTATTATTTGTCTTTCACTGTTATGTATTCTGTTTGGAGTGGGTGAACTACAATTCCCAGAATCGTGGCTCCATCCTCCCCAAACCCTGCTAGTATTAAAAGTTGGCCATTTTGGGCCTGTGTACCAAGTGTGGTCCAGATCTGTCGTTGGCTGGCCATCGGCTGGCTGCAGTACTCTGTGGATGGGGGTGAACGACCACAACTCCCAGAGTCCCGGGGCAATTGCCCCGAAACATCTGTCAGTATCCACAGCAGGCAATGTCCAGTCTGTGTGCCAAGTTTGGTCCAGATCCATCATTGGCTGGGTTCACTGGCCTTTGGATGCAGGTGAACCACAACTCCCAAAATAAAGGCCCCTTCCCACAAACACCTGCAGTGTGTTCAGTTGGTCATGAGGCTTCTCTGTGCGAAGTGTGGTCGTGGTCCATTGTCGGTGGGGGTCACTGTTTCTCTGGATGCAGGTGAACTATAACTCCCTTTCCCCCAAACTTGTCCAATAAGTTGTATTGGTTATGGAGGCTCTGTGTGCCAAGCTTGGTCCTGGTCCATCATTGGTGGGGTTCAAAGTGCTCATTCATTGCAGGTGAACTATAAACTACCCCCAAATGTGCAGGCCAATTCCCCTCCAAATCCACCAGTATTCAAATCTGGGCATATCGGGTCTGCATGGCAAGTTTGGTCCAGACCCATCATTGTTTGGGTTCATAGCATTCTGGGTGGAGGTGAACTACAACTCCTCTAAATTCCAATCCCAGTGCTCTGACTTGATGCAGGGTGAACTACAACTTCCACCATGTGGAGTCAATCCCCAAACTCCTCCAGTATGTTAAGTTTCTGCTCAGTTCTGCTGTGTTTGTTATGCAGAGAGATTGGAAAGGGCAGTAGGCGGGGTCATGCAAATTTCTCAGCAATGGAGAACCCTGGGATGCCTGCCTGTGGTGGAAGAAAAAGCAAAATTTAGGATGAAACGATCCCCAAATAAAAGCATTCCTTGGGTGGTGGGCCGTAGTGTTTGGGAAGGACATTGGCAGGGTTTGGGCTACATGTTCATGGCGCTCGCAGTAACCGTAATGTCAGTGCAAAGGAGTGACTTGCTGGCTTCTCAGCAGTGGGAAGTGTGGCCTGTTTGTGGAGGCCGGAGGGAGGCTGTCTGTGTGAGTGGACACCCGTGCCACATCCACACATATACAGGTTTTCACTTTTATTATGGATTTAGATTTAGATTAGATTGGATTTAGACTTAGAAGAAAGATTACATTTAGATAGATTAGATTTAGATAGATAACAATAATATAAACATATTAACAGAATAATAATAATAATACAAGTGTTATGAACCGAAAGGGTTCCTGTTCTTTTGATGGATGCAGAGTGTTTAGGGAATCGTGATGGATCAACGAGGCTCAGAGACCAAATTTGGTTTTAACACTTTCATTACAACCTTTATTGATAATCACATCACAATCATATCAAAATCACATCCCGAGAGAGCTCTCACCCACACGCAGACCCATACATCCATATTCTCACGCACAGGCCCTGCTCGGAAGAGGTGATCACGTTCTCCCGACAGACGTGGTCTCGGCGGTTCCGGAAAGCGTGCTGGATCTTTGAGGCCCCTGCATTTGATAGTCTAAAGCAGGGGTCCCCAAACGAAGGCCCATGGGCCAGATGCGGCCCCCAAGGTCATTGACCTGGCCCCTGTCCTGAACTTTAGACTTGGGGTTGTCCTAGGTCTGAAATGACTTGAAGGCACACAACAACAACAATCCTAATTTTGGACTATTTCACCATAGTCCACCCCCCCAATAGTCTGAAGGACCGTCAACCGGCCCCCCACTTCAAAAGTTTGAGGACCCCTGGCCTAAAGTTTCGTCCTTCTTTCGGTTCCTTCTGTTCTTACGGCCTGGTTTCAAAACATGCTCAGTCTCAGGCTGCATGACGTATGGGGTGCCAGCTGCACACTTCATTGCCCGTGGTTATTCGGATAGGCCTTCCTGGACCCTCGTTCCGTCTTGCCAGGTGAGAGAGGCCTTGCTGATTCCTTGCTTCACCCGCCAAGTCCATCCCATGTCAGACTTTGCGTGGACTCCATTTTCTTTTGAGGCCTGTTTCTTCTGTTCTTCACAAGCACCCACACAAACACTCCAGTTCCTTACACACACACACACACACCCTTGATACATCAAGACTAATTTATTGTATACATGTCTGATTCAGTGTCAATTATATGTCTATAATCAATTGTATATAGTTATATAGTTAACATGCATCACAATTCATAATAGCGGTTCTAAGCATTACAATTTGTTTTCAAATACAGAAAATTGATAAGTCAGCCATTTCTACCCACCCCTCCAGTTTCAGCCGTTTTGACCCTTATAAATCACCCTATTTTTTGAAAATAAAAAAATTAAAAGTAACAATACAAGGAAGGCAGAAATAATTTATAATGCTTCAACTGAACATGAAACTAACTACTACATGAGATACAAAACTAAATCAGAAACTAACACACTTGCAAAACAGTGACCTACATAGACACACAACTGAACTAACAAACAGACAGGGATACGTGCCTAAAAGCCTCATTCTATCTGTTAATTTTTATCTTTCATTATTCTACTCACTTTAGATAATATCATATAACACTTCTATTTGTTATAACACTCTTCCAATTAATACCTATTACAACTGACATTTGCCCATGTTGTTGTTGTCAGTTTGTTCGTTGTGGCTAATTTGCAGGTCTTCATAAGCCATTGTTTTTGCTTTGGAATAAAACATTCCTTCCATCCCTGTGTACAGTCAATTCTTACTTGAGTATCTCGCAGTAACTACCCATGCTTTGATCATCCAACATTCTCAGCATATAAAACTCTAGTTTCATTTAACCTTGTTTACTTCCAGAATGGAACATATTTTAGTACAATCTTTCTACAATACACCACATGTGATGAAATGTCCCAACTTTGAGCTTGAATTTCCAAAATGTGCAAGAGTTGCTTTTGTACATGTTAGAATGACACTCTTGTGTCAATTAACATCATTCTCTCCAAGTTGAATTCTATGATGTCCATGTATAACCTTATTCCAAGAAAAGCTCTGTCCACACTCCATGCATTTCTATGGTTTCTCCCCAGTGTGAGTCCTTTGATGTGAACGTAGAGTTCCAATCTGAGCGAAGGTCTGTCCACACTCCAGGCATTTATAAGGTTTCTCCCCAGTGTGAGTCCTTTGATGTGAGTGTAGATTTGACCTATGAGTGAAGCTCTGTCCACACTCAAGGCATGTATAGGGTTTCTCCCCAGTGTGAGTCCTTTGATGTGAACATAAAGTTCCACTCTGAGCAAAGCTCTGTCCACACTCCAGGCATTTATAGGTTTTCTCCCCAGTGTGAGTCCTTTGATGTAAGTGTAGATTTGACCTATGCGTGAAGTTCTGTCCACACTCCAGGCATGTATAGGGTTTCTCCCCAGTGTGAATCCTTTGATGTGAATGTAAGTGTCCCTTCTGAGTGAAGCTCTGTCCACACTCCAGGCAGTTATAGGGTTTCTCCCCAGTGTGAGTCCTTTGATATGTCCTTCATACATATCTTATTATTATTATTATTATTATTATTATTATTATTGTTAAACCAGGCCTGTGTGCACAGCTGTCCATATTGGGTCTCTGAGCCAAGCCTGGTCCAGACCTGACCTCATCTGGTTCCCTCCTTTCTGGCTGCGGGTGAAGAACTGCCCCTCCCAGAACCAAGGCCCGTTCCCCTCAATCCCCGCAGACTGTTCAGGGGGTGACGGGGCTTCTCTGGGCCAAGCCTGGTCCCAGGGCCTTCCTTCTCGGTGGGGGTCCCAGTGTGGCTGATGCAGGAGAACTCCCACTCCCAAAGCCAAGGTCCATTCCCAGGGACCCCTGCAAGATCTTCAGTTGGCCAAAGGTCTTCTCTGGGCCAAGCCTGGTCCCAGGGCCTTCCTTCTCGGTGGGGGTCCCAGGGTGGCTGATGCAGGAGAACTCCCACTCCCAAAGCCAAGGTCCATTCCCAGGGACCCCTGCAAGATCTTCAGTTGGCCAAAGGTCTTCTCTGGGCCAAGCCTGGTCCCAGGGCCTTCCTTCTCGGTGGGGGTCCCAGTGTGGCTGATGCAGGAGAACTCCCACTCCCAAAGCCAAGGTCCATTCCCAGGGACCCCTGCAAGATCTTCAGTTGGCCAAAGGTCTTCTCTGGGCCAAGCCTGGTCCCAGGGCCTTCCTTCTCGGTGGCGGTCCCAGTGTGGCTGATGCAGGAGAACTCCCACTCCCAAAGCCAAGGTCCATTCCCAGGGACCCCTGCAAGATCTTCAGTTGGCCAAAGGTCTTCTCTGGGCCAAGCCTGGTCCCAGGGCCTTCCTTCTCGGTGGGGGTCCCAGGGTGGCTGATGCAGGAGAACTCCCACTCCCAAAGCCAAGGTCCATTCCCAGGGACCCCTGCAAGATCTTCAGTTGGCCAAAGGTCTTCTCTGGGCCAAGCCTGGTCCTAGGGCCTTCTCGGTGGGGGTCCCAGTGTGGCTGATGCAGGAGAACTCCCACTCCCAAAGCCAAGGTCCATTCCCAGGGACCCCTGCAAGATCTTCAGTTGGCCAAAGGTCTTCTCTGGGCCAAGCCTGGTCCCAGGGCCTTCCTTCTCGGTGGGGGTCCCAGTGTGGCTGATGCAGGAGAACTCCCACTCCCAAAGCCAAGGTCCATTCCCAGGGACCCCTGCAAGATCTTCAGTTGGCCAAAGGTCTTCTCTGGGCCAAGCCTGGTCCCAGGGCCTTCCTTCTCGGTGGGGGTCCCAGGGTGGCTGATGCAGGAGAACTCCCACTCCCAAAGCCAAGGTCCATTCCCAGGGACCCCTGCAAGATCTTCAGTTGGCCAAAGGTCTTCTCTGGGCCAAGCCTGGTCCCAGGGCCTTCCTTCTCGGTGGCGGTCCCAGTGTGGCTGATGCAGGAGAACTCCCACTCCCAAAGCCAAGGTCCATTCCCAGGGACCCCTGCAAGATCTTCAGTTGGCCAAAGGTCTTCTCTGGGCCAAGCCTGGTCCCAGGGCCTTCCTTCTCGGTGGGGGTCCCAGTGTGGCTGATGCAGGAGAACTCCCACTCCCAAAGCCACGGTCCATTCCCAGGGACCCCTGCAAGATCTTCAGTTGGCCAAAGGTCTTCTCTGGGCCAAGCCTGGTCCCAGGGCCTTCCTTCTCGGTGGGGGTCCCAGTGTGGCTGATGCAGGAGAACTCCCACTCCCAAAGCCAAGGTCCATTCCCAGGGACCCCTGCAAGATCTTCAGTTGGCCAAAGGTCTTCTCTGGGCCAAGCCTGGTCCCAGGGCCTTCCTTCTCGGTGGGGGTCCCAGGGTGGCTGATGCAGGAGAACTCCCACTCCCAAAGCCAAGGTCCATTCCCAGGGACCCCTGCAAGATCTTCAGTTGGCCAAAGGTCTTCTCTGGGCCAAGCCTGGTCCCAGGGCCTTCCTTCTCGGTGGGGGTCCCAGGGTGGCTGATGCAGGAGAACTCCCACTCCCAAAGCCAAGGTCCATTCCCAGGGACCCCTGCAAGATCTTCAGTTGGCCAAAGGTCTTCTCTGGGCCAAGCCTGGTCCCAGGGCCTTCCTTCTCGGTGGGGGTCCCAGGGTGGCTGATGCAGGAGAACTCCCACTCCCAAAGCCAAGGTCCATTCCCAGGGACCCCTGCAAGATCTTCAGTTGGCCAAAGGTCTTCTCTGGGCCAAGCCTGGTCCCAGGGCCTTCCTTCTCGGTGGGGGTCCCAGGGTGGCTGATGCAGGAGAACTCCCACTCCCAAAGCCAAGGTCCATTCCCAGGGACCCCTGCAAGATCTTCAGTTGGCCAAAGGTCTTCTCTGGGCCAAGCCTGGTCCCAGGGCCTTCCTTCTCGGTGGGGGTCCCAGGGTGGCTGATGCAGGAGAACTCCCACTCCCAAAGCCAAGGTCCATTCCCAGGGACCCCTGCAAGATCTTCAGTTGGCCAAAGGTCTTCTCTGGGCCAAGCCTGGTCCCAGGGCCTTCCTTCTCGGTGGGGGTCCCAGTGTGGCTGATGCAGGAGAACTCCCACTCCCAAAGCCAAGGTCCATTCCCAGGGACCCCTGCAAGATCTTCAGTTGGCCAAAGGTCTTCTCTGGGCCAAGCCTGGTCCCAGGGCCTTCCTTCTCGGTGGCGGTCCCAGTGTGGCTGATGCAGGAGAACTCCCACTCCCAAAGCCAAGGTCCATTCCCAGGGACCCCTGCAAGATCTTCAGTTGGCCAAAGGTCTTCTCTGGGCCAAGCCTGGTCCCAGGGCCTTCCTTCTCGGTGGGGGTCCCAGGGTGGCTGATGCAGGAGAACTCCCACTCCCAAAGCCAAGGTCCATTCCCAGGGACCCCTGCAAGATCTTCAGTTGGCCAAAGGTCTTCTCTGGGCCAAGCCTGGTCCTAGGGCCTTCTCGGTGGGGGTCCCAGTGTGGCTGATGCAGGAGAACTCCCACTCCCAAAGCCAAGGTCCATTCCCAGGGACCCCTGCAAGATCTTCAGTTGGCCAAAGGTCTTCTCTGGGCCAAGCCTGGTCCCAGGGCCTTCCTTCTCGGTGGGGGTCCCAGTGTGGCTGATGCAGGAGAACTCCCACTCCCAAAGCCAAGGTCCATTCCCAGGGACCCCTGCAAGATCTTCAGTTGGCCAAAGGTCTTCTCTGGGCCAAGCCTGGTCCCAGGGCCTTCCTTCTCGGTGGGGGTCCCAGGGTGGCTGATGCAGGAGAACTCCCACTCCCAAAGCCAAGGTCCATTCCCAGGGACCCCTGCAAGATCTTCAGTTGGCCAAAGGTCTTCTCTGGGCCAAGCCTGGTCCCAGGGCCTTCCTTCTCGGTGGCGGTCCCAGTGTGGCTGATGCAGGAGAACTCCCACTCCCAAAGCCAAGGTCCATTCCCAGGGACCCCTGCAAGATCTTCAGTTGGCCAAAGGTCTTCTCTGGGCCAAGCCTGGTCCCAGGGCCTTCCTTCTCGGTGGGGGTCCCAGTGTGGCTGATGCAGGAGAACTCCCACTCCCAAAGCCACGGTCCATTCCCAGGGACCCCTGCAAGATCTTCAGTTGGCCAAAGGTCTTCTCTGGGCCAAGCCTGGTCCCAGGGCCTTCCTTCTCGGTGGGGGTCCCAGTGTGGCTGATGCAGGAGAACTCCCACTCCCAAAGCCAAGGTCCATTCCCAGGGACCCCTGCAAGATCTTCAGTTGGCCAAAGGTCTTCTCTGGGCCAAGCCTGGTCCCAGGGCCTTCCTTCTCGGTGGGGGTCCCAGGGTGGCTGATGCAGGAGAACTCCCACTCCCAAAGCCAAGGTCCATTCCCAGGGACCCCTGCAAGATCTTCAGTTGGCCAAAGGTCTTCTCTGGGCCAAGCCTGGTCCCAGGGCCTTCCTTCTCGGTGGGGGTCCCAGGGTGGCTGATGCAGGAGAACTCCCACTCCCAAAGCCAAGGTCCATTCCCAGGGACCCCTGCAAGATCTTCAGTTGGCCAAAGGTCTTCTCTGGGCCAAGCCTGGTCCCAGGGCCTTCCTTCTCGGTGGGGGTCCCAGGGTGGCTGATGCAGGAGAACTCCCACTCCCAAAGCCAAGGTCCATTCCCAGGGACCCCTGCAAGATCTTCAGTTGGCCAAAGGTCTTCTCTGGGCCAAGCCTGGTCCCAGGGCCTTCCTTCTCGGTGGGGGTCCCAGGGTGGCTGATGCAGGAGAACTCCCACTCCCAAAGCCAAGGTCCATTCCCAGGGACCCCTGCAAGATCTTCAGTTGGCCAAAGGTCTTCTCTGGGCCAAGCCTGGTCCCAGGGCCTTCCTTCTCGGTGGGGGTCCCAGTGTGGCTGATGCAGGAGAACTCCCACTCCCAAAGCCAAGGTCCATTCCCAGGGACCCCTGCAAGATCTTCAGTTGGCCAAAGGTCTTCTCTGGGCCAAGCCTGGTCCCAGGGCCTTCCTTCTCGGTGGGGGTCCCAGGGTGGCTGATGCAGGAGAACTCCCAAAGCCACGGTCCATTCCCAGGGACCCCTGCAAGATCTTCAGTTGGCCAAAGGTCTTCTCTGGGCCAAGCCTGGTCCCAGGGCCTTCCTTCTCGGTGGGGGTCCCAGTGTGGCTGATGCAGGAGAACTCCCACTCCCAAAGCCAAGGTCCATTCCCAGGGACCCCTGCAAGATCTTCAGTTGGCCAAAGGTCTTCTCTGAGCCAAGCCTGGTCCCAGGGCCTTCCTTCTCGGTGGGGGTCCCAGTGTGGCTGATGCAGGAGAACTCCCACTCCCAAAGCCAAGGTCCATTCCCAGGGACCCCTGCAAGATCTTCAGTTGGCCAAAGGTCTTCTCTGGGCCAAGCCTGGTCCCAGGGCCTTCCTTCTCGGTGGGGGTCCCAGGGTGGCTGATGCAGGAGAACTCCCACTCCCAAAGCCAAGGTCCATTCCCAGGGACCCCTGCAAGATCTTCAGTTGGCCAAAGGTCTTCTCTGGGCCAAGCCTGGTCCCAGGGCCTTCCTTCTCGGTGGGGGTCCCAGGGTGGCTGATGCAGGAGAACTCCCACTCCCAAAGCCAAGGTCCATTCCCAGGGACCCCTGCAAGATCTTCAGTTGGCCAAAGGTCTTCTCTGGGCCAAGCCTGGTCCCAGGGCCTTCTCGGTGGGGGTCCCAGTGTGGCTGATGCAGGAGAACTCCCACTCCCAAAGCCACGGTCCATTCCCAGGGACCCCTGCAAGATCTTCAATTGGCCAAAGGTCTTCTCTGGGCCAAGCCTGGTCCCAGGGCCTTCCTTCTCGGTGGGGGTCCCAGTGTGGCTGATGCAGGAGAACTCCCACTCCCAAAGCCAAGGTCCATTCCCAGGGACCCCTGCAAGATCTTCAGTTGGCCAAAGGTCTTCTCTGGGCCAAGCCTGGTCCCAGGGCCTTCCTTCTCGGTGGGGGTCCCAGTGTGGCTGATGCAGGAGAACTCCCACTCCCAAAGCCAAGGTCCATTCCCAGGGACCCCTGCAAGATCTTCAGTTGGCCAAAGGTCTTCTCTGGGCCAAGCCTGGTCCCAGGGCCTTCCTTCTCGGTGGGGGTCCCAGTGTGGCTGATGCAGGAGAACTCCCACTCCCAAAGCCAAGGTCCATTCCCAGGGACCCCTGCAAGATCTTCAGTTGGCCAAAGGTCTTCTCTGGGCCAAGCCTGGTCCCAGGGCCTTCCTTCTCGGTGGGGGTCCCAGTGTGGCTGATGCAGGAGAACTCCCACTCCCAAAGCCAAGGTCCATTCCCACGGACCCCTGCAAGATCTTCAGTTGGCCAAAGGTCTTCTCTGGGCCAAGCCTGGTCCCAGGGCCTTCCTTCTCGGTGGGGGTCCCAGTGTGGCTGATGCAGGAGAACTCCCACTCCCAAAGCCAAGGTCCATTCCCAGGGACCCCTGCAAGATCTTCAGTTGGCCAAAGGTCTTCTCTGGGCCAAGCCTGGTCCCAGGGCCTTCCTTCTCGGTGGGGGTCCCAGTGTGGCTGATGCAGGAGAACTCCCACTCCCAAAGCCAAGGTCCATTCCCAGGGACCCCTGCAAGATCTTCAGTTGGCCAAAGGTCTTCTCTGGGCCAAGCCTGGTCCCAGGGCCTTCCTTCTCGGTGGGGGTCCCAGGGTGGCTGATGCAGGAGAACTCCCACTCCCAAAGCCAAGGTCCATTCCCAGGGACCCCTGCAAGATCTTCAGTTGGCCAAAGGTCTTCTCTGGGCCAAGCCTGGTCCTAGGGCCTTCTCGGTGGGGGTCCCAGTGTGGCTGATGCAGGAGAACTCCCACTCCCAAAGCCAAGGTCCATTCCCAGGGACCCCTGCAAGATCTTCAGTTGGCCAAAGGTCTTCTCTGGGCCAAGCCTGGTCCCAGGGCCTTCCTTCTCGGTGGGGGTCCCAGCGTGGCTGATGCAGGAGAACTCCCACTCCCAAAGCCAAGGTCCATTCCCAGGGACCCCTGCAAGATCTTCAGTTGGCCAAAGGTCTTCTCTGGGCCAAGCCTGGTCCCAGGGCCTTCCTTCTCGGTGGGGGTCCCAGGGTGGCTGATGCAGGAGAACTCCCACTCCCAAAGCCAAGGTCCATTCCCAGGGACCCCTGCAAGATCTTCAGTTGGCCAAAGGTCTTCTCTGGGCCAAGCCTGGTCCCAGGGCCTTCCTTCTCGGTGGGGGTCCCAGGGTGGCTGATGCAGGAGAACCCCCACTCCCAAAGCCAAGGTCCATTCCCAGGGACCCCTGCAAGATCTTCAGTTGGCCAAAGGTCTTCTCTGGGCCAAGCCTGGTCCCAGGGCCTTCCTTCTCGGTGGGGGTCCCAGGGTGGCTGATGCAGGAGAACTCCCACTCCCAAAGCCAAGGTCCATTCCCAGGGACCCCTGCAAGATCTTCAGTTGGCCAAAGGTCTTCTCTGGGCCAAGCCTGGTCCCAGGGCCTTCCTTCTCGGTGGGGGTCCCAGTGTGGCTGATGCAGGAGAACTCCCACTCCCAAAGCCAAGGTCCATTCCCAGGGACCCCTGCAAGATCTTCAGTTGGCCAAAGGTCTTCTCTGGGCAAAGCCTGGTCCCAGGGCCTTCCTTCTCGGTGGGGGTCCCAGTGTGGCTGATGCAGGAGAACTCCCACTCCCAAAGCCAAGGTCCATTCCCAGGGACCCCTGCAAGATCTTCAGTTGGCCAAAGGTCTTCTCTGGGCCAAGCCTGGTCCCAGGGCCTTCCTTCTCGGTGGGGGTCCCAGTGTGGCTGATGCAGGAGAACTCCCACTCCCAAAGCCAAGGTCCATTCCCAGGGACCCCTGCAAGATCTTCAGTTGGCCAAAGGTCTTCTCTGGGCCAAGCCTGGTCCCAGGGCCTTCCTTCTCGGTGGGGGTCCCAGGGTGGCTGATGCAGGAGAACTCCCACTCCCAAAGCCAAGGTCCATTCCCAGGGACCCCTGCAAGATCTTCAGTTGGCCAAAGGTCTTCTCTGGGCCAAGCCTGGTCCCAGGGCCTTCCTTCTCGGTGGGGGTCCCAGTGTGGCTGATGCAGGAGAACTCCCACTCCCAAAGCCACGGTCCATTCCCAGGGACCCCTGCAAGATCTTCAGTTGGCCAAAGGTCTTCTCTGGGCCAAGCCTGGTCCCAGGGCCTTCCTTCTCGGTGGGGGTCCCAGTGTGGCTGATGCAGGAGAACTCCCACTCCCAAAGCCAAGGTCCATTCCCAGGGACCCCTGCAAGATCTTCAGTTGGCCAAAGGTCTTCTCTGAGCCAAGCCTGGTCCCAGGGCCTTCCTTCTCGGTGGGGGTCCCAGTGTGGCTGATGCAGGAGAACTCCCACTCCCAAAGCCAAGGTCCATTCCCAGGGACCCCTGCAAGATCTTCAGTTGGCCAAAGGTCTTCTCTGGGCCAAGCCTGGTCCCAGGGCCTTCCTTCTCGGTGGGGGTCCCAGTGTGGCTGATGCAGGAGAACTCCCACTCCCAAAGCCAAGGTCCATTCCCAGGGACCCCTGCAAGATCTTCAGTTGGCCAAAGGTCTTCTCTGGGCCAAGCCTGGTCCCAGGGCCTTCTCGGTGGGGGTCCCAGTGTGGCTGATGCAGGAGAACTCCCACTCCCAAAGCCACGGTCCATTCCCAGGGACCCCTGCAAGATCTTCAGTTGGCCAAAGGTCTTCTCTGGGCCTAGCCTGGTCCCAGGGCCTTCCTTCTCGGTGGGGGTCCCAGGGTGGCTGATGCAGGAGAACTCCCACTCCCAAAGCCAAGGTCCATTCCCAGGGACCCCTGCAAGATCTTCAGTTGGCCAAAGGTCTTCTCTGGGCCAAGCCTGGTCCCAGGGCCTTCCTTCTCGGTGGGGGTCCCAGTGTGGCTGATGCAGGAGAACTCCCACTCCCAAAGCCAAGGTCCATTCCCAGGGACCCCTGCAAGATCTTCAGTTGGCCAAAGGTCTTCTCTGGGCCAAGCCTGGTCCCAGGGCCTTCCTTCTCGGTGGGGGTCCCAGTGTGGCTGATGCAGGAGAACTCCCACTCCCACCGAGGCCACCAAGGCGTCCTGATGCCCAGAGGGGAGGGAACGTGGGGAGGGGCCCAGAGGGAAGCGCCTGAGGGGCCACTCCACCCCCCCCCCCGGCCGTGTTGTGCCCGTGCCTGCCTTGGGGGGAGGAAAGCGGTGGGAAATCAAGGAATATGACCCGCCTTCTGCACAAGCCCTGGCCCTGCCCTCTCGGGTCTGAACGTGCCCACTTTTCCCGCTTACTGGTCAGTTGATGTAAGTTGATTATGTACTTTTATGGTGTTCTTACTTTTTCTGGTTTCAGTTGTTCTCATTGTATTGTTTATTTGTTATATGTTGTTAATTGTGTTATAATAATAATAATAACAATAACAACAACTTTATTTTGATACCTTGCCTCCATCTCCCCAAAGAGACTCGGGGCAGCTTACACGGGGCCTAGCCCAAGTGGTACAAACATTGTAATAAAACAGATCTATAAAACATAATAAATTCACATTAAAAATAAAACATGGCTTGATAAAAGATCTGAGGGCGCTCATAAAAATGAAGTAGAGTCCTTGCTTATGCTGAGCTTGGTCTCCATGTAAGCTGCCCCGAGTCCCTTCGGGGAGAGAGATTGTGGTGGGATATAAGAATAAAGTTGTTATTATTGTTGTTGTTATGTACAAACAATATATAGGTGTCAATATCTATATTTTCCAGTTCCCGATCACTTCCTTCTGCCTTCCTTCCTTCCCTCCTTCTCTCCCTTCCTTCCTTCCTTCCTTCCTTCTTCTTATTTATTTATTTATTTATTTAGGTAAATGTAAAGGTTTCCCCCCAGTTACACAGCCATTAAACTGCTGAGCTTCTGAATTTGCTGACCGAAAGATTTGCAGGTTCGAATCCGGGGAACAGAGCAAGCTCCCACTATTAGCCCCAGCTTCTGGCAATCTAGCAGTCTGAAAAACATTTAAATGTGAGTAGATCAATAGGTACTGCTTCTGTAGAAAGGTAACAGTGCTCCATGCAGTCATGCTGGCCACATGACTTAGGAGGTGCCTGCGGACAATGCCGGCTCTTTGTCTTAGAAATGGAGATGAGCCCCAACCCCCAGAGTCGGACACGACTGGACTTCATGTCAGGGAAAACCTTTACCTTTATCTTATTGTGTGTTCTGCACAATCGTGTACTTTTGTGAGCCGCTCCCCTTTGGGGAGATGGTACAAATAAATAATAATAACAATAATAAAACTTTGTTCATATACCGCCCTATCTTTCTCCTCAAGGGACTCAAGGCAGTTTCCAACAAGGACGCCAAACAACAACTTAAAACCATACAACTACAAAACATAATACAATAATGAGCATAAGTACAATAAACAGGCAAATCAATCAACACAGGCTTAGGAACCAATGACAAGATACTCCACCAGCAGGCCAGGAGACAGTGGCCAAGGGTTCAGCGTTGGGATGGCCGAATATAAGGTGCCAGGCAGGTCAAGGGCAGCAGTATGGCATGGCCAATAATGTTTAGAAGTAAAATTCATATTTATATCAGGGGGTTACTCCATACATTATACCAATTCTTTTCAGACTTTCCTTTATTTTCTATCAAAATACACTCTGGTTTCCATTCTAATTTGTTATCCTCTTCTTCTAGCCAAGTCGTTCTCAACCTGGGGTCCCTCCCCAGATGTTTTTGGCCTTCAGATCCCAGAAATCCTAACAGCTGGTAAACTGAACTGGCTGGGATTTCTGGGAGTTGTAGGCCAAACACACCTGGGGAGGGACCCCGGGTTGAGAACCACGCTTCTGGCCCTTCCAGTTTTCCTTGCTCCGCTAAACCGTCGACTACGTACCATTTAGTTATATTTATTCTGGCTTTTTATTTCCATTACAGACCACGTTTAAATTTTCATAGGTGACATTCTAAATTTTAAAAAAGGTAATATTTTCATCTTAATCAATGCTATTCTTCCAAAGCATGATAATTCGAGTCTAGGGTATTCTAAAAATGTTATATTTATTTCCTTTCTTCATTTAATAAAATTATTAGTCTCTACAACTTCTAATTTTTCACTACATTTATTCCCAAATATTTAATTGAGTCTTTAAAACAGGAGGGGAAAATTAATTAAAGACTCATTTTTAAAATTTCCTTTCCTGATAATTAAATATATTTAGAACCCTACCCATTAAACTGACATTTGTCTCCCTGCTATGAAACCACATTGATCTTCATTGATATACTTATATATAAATTCATTCATTCTTTTTGCCATAATTACTGTTGAAATTTTAGCATCTTGATTTATTAACTCAATGGGTCTATGTGATCCAGGTTCTGTTGGGTCCTTGTTAGGTTTCAAAATTAACATAATCAGAGACTGTTCCCGAGATGGTGGGATCTTCTCTCCTGTTATTATTATATAATTCTTTTAATTTACGTATTAATATGGTTTTAATTTTTCTATAATATTCCGGTCCCAGCCCATCCATTTCTGGAGTCTTCCTGGGTTTTAAATTATCTGTAATTTCTCCAATCTCTTTTTATGAAATTAATTGTTCTATAACTAATTCATCTGTTTTCTGGATCTTTATTGTTTCCAATATTTCTCAATATATTCCTCTATTTTACTTTTGGAGTTTTCTTTTGTCAAGTATAGTTCTTGATAAAATTTTGGAAAAGCTAATATTTTGTCTTCCATCCTTGTATGATTCTTACCTTCCTTGTCTTTAATGGATATTATTATTTTCTTCCCTTTCTAATGTGTGCTGCTTTGGCTAATAATTTGGAGTTTCAAATCTTTTTGAGTCCTTTCTAACTCACGTTTTTCTAGCTGTTTTCTCGTTGCTAATGCTTTTATATAGAATAATCAGCTGCACTTTCATCATACAGTCCAAATCGCCTTGCCGGCTCCTAGCACTTTACCCCACTCTGGTCCCACTATTCATGTTTGCACAAGTCAGCCCCTCACACGTAATCCTAAACAGCCCCACTCCCCTGTCTAACTGATATACTACAGTAGAGTCTCACTAATCCAAGCCTCGCTTATCCAAGCCTCTGGATAATCCAAGCCATTTTTGTAGTCAATGTTTCCAATATATCGTGATATTTTGGTGCTAAATTCATAAATACAGTAATTACAACATAACATTACTGCATATTGAACTACTTTTTCTGTCAAATTTGTTGTATAACATGAAGTTTTGGTGCTTAATTTGTAAAATCATAACCTAATTTGATGTTTAATAGGCTTTTCCTTGATCAGTCCTTATAATCCAAGATATTCGCTTATCCAAGCTTCTGCTGGCCCGTTTAGCTTGGATTATTGAGACTCTACTGTATGTGTTTTATCTTAAAAGTTTTAAAATTGTTTGGTTCTTGCTATGTATTTAAATTTTGTAACTTCTACTGTTTTTATGCATATGTCAACTGTTGATTTTAGAGCTTTGTCCCCATGTAAGCCGCCCCGAGTCCCCTTGGGGAGATGGAGGTGGGATATAAGAAATAAATTATTATTATTATTTGTAATCATCTTCCCTTTATAGCAGTAGCCAAGGCCTCGGCAGTTGAGCGATACCACCTTCACCTGATCCACCATTTTGCTTGCATTCTTCTGTTTCTTTGTTTATTCTATGTATTTATTTCCATCATTTCTATCCCGCCCTTCTCACCCGAAGGGACTCAGGGCGGCTTACAAAACTGGCAGAATTTGATGCCAATACACAACAATACAAAAGAATAAAAACATAAGCAGTTAAATACAGATTTAAAACAATACAAAATACTTGAGCCATTCATCCACAGAACCTTGTACATAAACCTTAGTCCAGACCGAGTCGAAGCCGACAAAACTTATTCTTTGAACACTTTGTTCAACACTTTGTTGGTCCCTTTAAAGTATAACACCACATTGTACCACACTTCCCCCCCCCCCCAATACTACTACTACTACTACTACTAATAATAATAATAATAATAATAATAATAACAACTACTACTACAACATTTTTTTGTATCCCGCCACCATCTCCCTGAAGGGACGCAGGGCACCTTAAGACAAAGGTCAAAATATAACACAATAAAAATACTTATACCAACATCATAAAGAACATAATTAAATACATAATTCATCATACAACAACCAGTATTTAGCCAAGCGTAATGGATGTTTCCAAGCTGGGCAAGGGAAAGGCCTGTGCAATATAGCTCAATACACAGTAATGCTATGTAGTAATTACTGTATTTACAAATTTAGCACCAAAATATCACGATGTATTGAAAACATTGACTACAAAAATGCGTTGGATAAGCGAGTGTTAGATAAGTGAGACTCTACTGTAGTAATAATAATGGTATTTTGTGTCCCGCCTCCATCTCCCCGAAGGGATTCAGGGCGGCTGACGTGGGGCCAGGGCCAGGCCATTGCATACAAAACGCGCATCATCAACAAATATAAATACTTTCACTGTCATAGAGTAAAGGTCAAGGTTTCCCCTGACGTTAAGTCCAGTCGTGACCGACTCTGGGGGTTGGGGCTCATCTCCATTTCTGAGCCAAAGAGCCGGCGTTGTCCATAGACACCTCCAAGGTCATGTGGCCACTGGCATGACTGCATGGAGCGCTGTTACCTTCCCACCGGAGCGGTACCTATTGATCTACTCACGTTGGCATGTTTTCGAACTGCTAGGTTTGCAGTAGCTGGGTCTTACAGCGGGCGCTCATTCCGCTCCCGGGATTTGAACCTGGGACCTTTCGGTCTGCAAGTTCAGCAGCTCGGTGCTTTAACACACTTCGCCACCGGGGCTCCTCGTAATATAGTAAAGCAATAAAATAGTAACAATAGCATCATAAAACATGGTATAAAAACAGTACAAAGGAATTGAACGAGAGTGAACTGGGCCAAAGGGCAAGGAGTGAAAATTATAAAGTAACAGAATAAAATAGAATAATATGAAGATAGAATAATAGAACATGACAATATAAGCTTTCTGAGCCAGAGTTCACGCAGAGGTGAGGAGAGGAAGCAGGAAAGCAGCTTGCTCCTTGGTTTAGGTAAGGTCTGTCTAATAATTCCTTAAAAACCTGAGACTGTGCACTCTTTTCTTAGATTGCCTACTCTTTTCTTAGATAGCCTTAAAAGCCTTAAAAACCTGTGTTTGTTGGACTCTTTTACCTTTAAAAACCTGAGTCTGGGCTGATTCTTGAGTGTGGGCTAGCTGTAATTAAGGCTTGCTGTTCTGCCATTGTTTGGAAGGTGAGGCAAGGCTATTGTTATTGAAAGTGTTGGCTTCCTGTTGAAGCTTTCTGAGCCAGTGTCCCACCACTACAGTAAAACACATTCTTACAGTATATACAATAAACAAAACAACTTTAAAAATACACACACAGGAAGGTGGATAGCAGTCTGCCCATAAAACACACAATCCTCCTCGGTCACTTCACTCACGAAGAGATGGACCAACAGCAAATACTTGCCACCACATGCACCAGCTGTGGCATGTTCTGCTTTTTCACACAAAAACTAGTCAACTACATCTGCTCCAAATGCAAACAGATGACTCTGATGGAGCAGAGGATCCAACAGCTCGAGCACCGTATTAAGACCCTTAAGGACATTCAGGCACTCGAGGTCTTCTTGGACACTGCACAACACGCTGCTGTAGATCTGCAGCCTGCATCACACCAACACCACCATGACCATGATCAGGATCCTTATGGGGAGATCAACTCACAGGTAGACAACCCTCAGGCTTGGAAGGACGTCACCCATAGAAGGAGACACAGGACCAGGCAGCCTCCGCAGAACTCCTCTGCTCAGCTGCATTTACACAACAGATTTGAAATTCTAACACCATTAACATACAATCAGGAAACACATCTTGTGGAGGACCACAGTTTCTTAGATACCACTCAGTGGGCCACCCTTGATCAATGCGCAGGGGATAGCCCGGACGGGGACAGTGCATCACCACATTCACACTTATGTAATCATGCAAATGCTCCATCCCCAATTGTAGACCAGGAGCAACAGGAACATCCTTGGGAGAGTAATGGGCTCTCGGATGTATCTCAATGGATTGTCATTGATGAATGCACTGGGGATGTTGAGGAGGAGGACAACACTTTACACCTGCATGATTCACTTCAACAGGAACACTCTTCACGGGACATACACACTGTCTTGCACAAAAGGGACCCTGTCAATCCTCAAAGGAAACAGGTCTTGGTAGTAGGTGACTCCCTCCTTAGAGGAACGGAAGCCATCATTTCCAGACCGGATGGGATGGCTCGAGAAACATGCTGCCTCCCGGGGGCAAAAATACACCATATCACTCAGAGGCTCAGCAGGCTCCTAAAGCCCCATCACCCTCCCCACCTTATGTTGATTCATGTAGGTACCAATGACACCGCTAGGCATACTTTTCAAAAGATCACAAATGATTTTCGAGCTCTGGGAACAAAGCTAAAACTGTATAATGTACATGTGATCTTTTCATCCCTCCTCCCTGTTGTAGGACACGGCTCTACAAGGGCCGGAAAAATAGTACAGGTCAATAACTGGCTCAGAAAATGGTGCCAAGAGGAGCATTTTGGCTTCCTTGACCATGGTCTACTCTTCCAGGAGGATGGCCTATTGGCAAGTGATGGGGTGCATCTCACACAAGCAGGAAAACATCTTTTTGCACACAGACTCACAAACCTCATCAGGCGAACTTTAAACTAGATCTACTGGGGGAGGGGAACAACAGCCTGGCGAACACTATATTACCCACGACCACAGGGAACCGCCAAAAGGCTAAACGGAGGGCTGCACAAACACAGCAAGGACCAAGTACGGAGAGCACAATAATCCCAAAGAAAAAGCTCAAGGGGAGGTCACAGGGGCTTACATGTCTTTACACCAACGCTCAGAGCATGGGAAATAAGCAAGAGGAACTCCAACTCTTAGCACAGCACCACACATACGATGTCATAGGCATCACTGAAACCTGGTGGGATGACTCCCATCACTGGAATGTAGCCATTGAGGGCTATAACCTCTTTCACAGAAATAGAACAAAAGGGAGAGGAGGGGGAGTAGCTTTATATGTCAAAAACAGTTACGTTGCAGAAGAAATGCAAGACTGTAATCCGGGAAACCAGCTAGAAAGCATCTGGATAAGAATCAAGGGAACCGGGACTCAAAAAGATCTTGTTGTGGGTGTCTACTACAGACCTCCAAGTCAGGATGAAGGACTTGATGAAGCCTTCTGTCAACAGTTGACCAAACAGGCACAAAGAAGAGATATAGTAGTCATGGGCGATTTCAATTATCCCGATATCTGCTGGAAAACAAACTCAGCCAAGAGTACAAAGTCCAACAAATTCCTCACTTGCCTTGCAGACAATTTTATGGTCCAGAAGGTAGAAGAGGCAACAAGAGGATCAGCAACTCTTGATCTAATCTTAACAAATGTGGAAGACCTGATCAATACAGTTGAAGTGGTTGGATCCTTAGGGGCAAGTGACCATGTGCTCCTGGAGTTTGCAATACAAAGGAATGCTGAAACTAAGACAAGTCAAACACGCATTCTCGACTTTAAGAGAGCTGACTTCCAAAAAATGAAGGAATTACTGAGCGGCATTCCATGGACACCAATATTAAAAAACAAGGGAGTTAAGGATGGATGGGAGTTTTTCAAAAGTGAAATACTCAAGGCGCAAATGCAAACAGTGCCAACAAAGAAGAAAAATAAGACAAGTGCAAAGAAGCCAGAATGGATGTCCAAAGAACTTCTAACTGAGCTAAAGCTCAAAAGTGACATGCACAAGAAGTGGAAAAGGGGAGAAATCACCAAAGAAGAATTCAAACATATAGCCAACACCTGTAGGGAAAAGGTTCGCAAGGCTAAAGCGCAAAATGAGCTCAGGCTTGCCAGGGACATAAAAAACAACAAAAAAGGCTTTTTTGCTTACGTTGGTAGAAAAAGGAAGAAAAAGGAGGCGATAGGGCCACTGCAAGGAGAAGATGGGGTGATGGCGACAGGGGACAGGGAAAAGGCAGAACTACTTAATGCCTTCTTTGCCTCGGTCTTCTCACAAAAAGAAAGCCATCTTCTACCTCAGCAACATGGAATGGACGAAGGATTGGGGGAAATCCAACCCCAAATAGGGAAACAAGTTGTCCAGGAACACTTGGCCTCTCTAAATGAATTCAAGTCCCCAGGGCCGGATCAGCTACATCCAAGAGTATTGAAGGAATTAGCGGAAGTTATTTCAGAACCACTAGCAAATATCTTCGAGAGTTCTTGGAGAACGGGAGAAGTCCCAGCAGATTGGAGGAGGGCGAATGTGGTCCCTATCTTCAAGAAGGGAAAAAAGAACGACCCAAACAATTACCGTCCGGTCAGCCTCACATCGATACCAGGCAAAATTCTGGAAAAGATCATCAAGGAAGTGGTCTGCGAACACTTAGAAACAAATGCGGTCATTGCTAATAGTCAACACGGATTTACCAAAAACAAGTCATGCCAGACTAATCTGATCTCTTTTTTCGATAGAGTTACGAGTTGGGTCGATACAGGGAATGCTGTGGATGTAGCCTACCTGGATTTCAGTAAGGCCTTCGACAAAGTCCCCCACGACCTTCTGGCAAATAAACTAGTAAAATGTGGGCTAGACAAAACTACGGTTAGGTGGATCTGCAATTGGCTAAGCGAACGAACCCAAAGGGTGCTCACTAATGCGTCATCTTCATCATGGAAAGAAGTGACAAGTGGAGTGCCGCAGGGCTCCGTCCTGGGCCCGGTTCTGTTCAACATCTTTATTAACGACTTAGACGAAGGGTTAGAAGGCACGATCATCAAGTTTGCAGATGACACAAAACTGGGAGGGATAGCTAACACTCCAGAAGACAGGAGCAGAATTCAAAACGATCTTGACAGACTAGAGAGATGGGCCAAAACTAACAAAATGAAGTTCAACAGGGACAAATGCAAGATACTTCACTTCGGCAGAAAAAATGGAAATCAAAGATACAGAATGGGGGACGATGCCTGGCTTGACAGCAGTGTGTGCGAAAAAGACCTTGGAGTCCTCGTGGGGAAGAAGTTAAACATGAGCCAACAATGTGATGCAGCAGCTAAAAAAGCCAACGGGATTCTGGCCTGCATCAATAGGGGAATAGCGTCTAGATCCAGGGAAGTCCTGCTCCCCCTCTATTCTGCCTTGGTCAGACCACACCTGGAATCACACTGTGTCCAATTTTGGGCACCACAGTTGAAGGGAGATGTTGACAAGCTGGAAAGCGTCCAGAGGAGGGCGACTAAAATGATTAAGGGTCTGGAGAACAAGCCCTATGAGGAGCGGCTTAAAGAGCTGGGCATGTTTAGCCTGCAGAAGAGAAGGCTGAGAGGAGACATGATAGCCATGTACAAATACGTGAAGGGAAGTCATAGGGAGGAGGGAGCAAGCTTGTTTTCTGCTGCCCTGCAGACTAGGACATGGAACAATGGCTTCAAACTACAGGAAAGGAGATTCCACCTGAACATCAGGAAGAACTTCCTCACTGTGAGAAGGGCTGTTCGACAGTGGAACTCTCTCCCCGGGGCTGTGGTAGAGGCTCCTTCCTTGGAGGCTTTTAAGCAGAGGCTGGATGGCCATCTGTCGGGGGTGCTTTGAATGCGATTTCCTGCTTCTTAGCAGGGGGTTGGACTGGATGGCCCATGAGGTCTCTTCCAACTCTACTATTCTATGATTCTATGATTCTATGATTAATTACACAATAATGCAATAATAGAATAATAATAGTAATAGTAATATGAATATGCAATAATATAATATATTTAAGGGTAAAGGTTTTCCCCTGGTGTTGAGCCCAGTTGTGTCCAGCTTTGGGGGTGGGGGGGGCTCGCCTCAATTTCTGAGCCGAAGAAAGAGCCGGCGTTGTCCGTGCCTCCAAGAGTCATGTGGCCACACGCAGCAGTACCTATTGATTTACTCACGTTTCCATGTTTTCAAAGTGCTAGGTTGGCGGAAACTGGGGCTAACAGCGGGAGCTCACCCCACTCCCTGGATTCAACCACTCACCTTTCAGTCCGGAAGTTTAGCAGCTCAGCAGTTTAACCCACTGCTGAACTTGCAGACCGAAAGGTCCCAGGGGCTTCTTCATTATAATATATTACAATTACTATACTATAGTTTATTATATATTATTTTTATTATTATAGTGTTATATTGTATTAGTATATTATGTTATTATTATCAAATAATGTAATATTATATTAGATTTCTTTTTCACAATATACTTTATTATATATTATACTATATTACAATTTTACATTATCATATGATTATTAATATATTATTATTATTATTTTATCATAAAATAATGGTATAAGTATCCTATCCGATTTGTCATCATTGCACTCGTTTGGGCTTCATGCAAATCTACCCCTATACAACCCTGTGCTTTGACCAAAGTCAAAATGTAATCATGATATAATATTAAAAATAATTATAATATTTTATTATATATTACTGCATTCTTTTTATGATATTATACTATTATGTTTATAATAATATATTTTTATGTTTTCCCTCCTCCTTCCCTTTGGCACACAGCAAACAGAGGAATTGATCAGCAGCTGAACAGACTGGAGAGAGAGAGGGGGGGGGGTCTGGGGAGAACTGGCCCTGATTTAGAGGAGTTGTAGGGACTGCGATGTATAGTTCACCTGCCATCTAAGAACTGCACTCTGAACCCCACCAATGATGGACCTGGAACTCACTTGGCACACAGGCCCCACACGGCCAACTTTGCATACTGATGGGGTTTGGGGGCGAGTGACCTTGACTTCCAAGAGTTATAGTTCACCCATATTGGAATGTATAGTTCACCAACAATCAGTGAGGACTCTGAACTCCACCAACAATTGACCTGGAACTAACTTGGCAAACAGAACCCACATGACCAGCAAAAAATACTGGAGGTCTTTGGGGGGAATTCACCTTGATTTGGGGGAGTTGTAGTTCACCTGCATCCAGAGAGGACTGTGAACCCAAACACGGATGGATCTTGACCAGAGTTGGCACACGGACCTGATATGCCGAGATGTGATTACTGGAGGGGTTTGGAGGGACTGATCTTCCTTTCTGGGAGTTGTAGTTCACCCACAACCACGGAAACTGCGACCTCCACTGATGATGGATCTGGACCACACTTGGCACACGGAACCCCATGTAACTCAACCTACTGGAGGAGTTGGAGGGGACAGACTCACCATGGTGGGAGTTGTAGTTCAGCCTACAGCCAGTAAGCACACTGGACCCCACTCGTGATGCGTCAAGAGCAAACTTATTCAACATACAAACTTGGAAGTATTGAAGAAGCTTCTGGGGGTTAACTTGGCATGATGGGAGTTGTAGTTCACCCACAATCTTATGAGTTTTGCACAATTAAAACACTGAGTTTGTGATCTTGCTGAATTCCTACATTCACTTTGGATTATAGAGCAGAACGGAAGAGTCGGAAGAGACTTCATGAGGCACCCAGTCCAGGCCTCTGCCGTGCAAGGAAAGTGCAAAGTCCCCCTGACAGATGTGCATCTGGCCTCTGGTTAAAGGATTCCAGAGGAGCCTCCACTACATTTTGAGGCAGAGAGTTCCATCGCTGAACAGCTCTTACAGTCAGGAAGTTCTTCTTAATGTTTAGATGGAATCTACTCAACATAACTCTGTTGACATGGAGGAGAAAGCATATAAATGTATTGAATGTGGAAAGAGCTTTAGTCTGCATGGAAAGCTGAAGACACATCAAAGGATTCACACTGGGGAGAAACCCTATAATTGCCTGGAGTGTGAACAGAGCTTCACTCATAGTTCAGGCCTACGTTCACATCAAAGGACTCACACTGGGGAGAAACCCTATAACTGCCTGGAGTGTGAACAGAGCTTCACTCATAGTTCACGCCTACGTAGACATCAAAGGACTCACACTGGGGAAAAACCCTATAACTGCCTGGAGTGTGGACAGAGCTTTACTAATAGTTCACATCTATGTTCACATCAAAGGACTCACACTGGGGAGAAACCCTATAACTGCCTAGAGTGTGGACAGAGCTTCACTCAGAGTTCAGGCCTACGTTCACATCAAAGGACTCACACTGGGGAGAAACCCTATAATTGCCTGGAGTGTGGACAGAGCTTTGCTCAGAAGGGACACTTACATTCACATCAAAGGACTCACACTGGGGAGAAACCCTATAACTGCCTGGAGTGTGAACAGAGCTTCACTCAGATTTCAGGCCTACGTTCACATCAAAGGACTCACACTGGGGAGAAACCCTATAACTGCCTGGAGTGTGAACAGAGCTTCACTCATAGTTCAGGCCTACGTAGACATCAAAGGACTCACACTGGGGAAAAACCCTATAACTGCCTGGAGTGTGGACAGAGCTTTACTAATAGTTCACATCTACGTTCACATCAAAGGACTCACACTGGGGAGAAACCCTATAACTGCCTAGAGTGTGGACAGAGCTTCACTCAGAGTTCAGGCCTACGTTCACATCAAAGGACTCACACTGGGGAGAAATCCTATAACTGCCTGGAGTGTGGACATGATAACCGTCACCCCGGCTTTCAAATTGATTTGAAAACGCAGCGGAGAGTTCCGCCGGTCACCCACCAAAAGAACGGAGCGGGACCGCAACAGACTATTATTAAAAGACCTTTTTTTCTTCATTTTCCCCTTCCCTGAACTATGTAACAAAATCCCCCAATAAAAGTAGCATTTATTTTAACAATAACACTCTCTATCTGGTTATTTTGTATCTTTCCCTGACTCCTTCCTTCGCATGAAATCTCTCTCTCTCTCCCGTCCTTTTAACTCCGGCTGAGATTTCCCGCCATAGATTAACATGGCGGTCGATATAAATTGGCTCATATCTCTATCAAAATTACCCCTAGAACGCTCCTCTTTTAGTCCTAACCCTTTCTAAGGCTCCTGACTCGAAGACAACCAGCAGAACCGGAATCGGTCCAGTTTTCGGCACCTCAACAGCTGACTGTCAAACGGGACCGACGGCTCTTTCCAAGCTAAAATGCTGCCTTATCCCGGATTTTCCTCTCCCCGCGGCCCGCGGAATGGGTTTAAGAGATACCTACCCCCTTTCTGTGAACTGGGGATGGGGGGGTCGCTCTCTCGCTGGGGAGACATAGTTCTCCAAGGACCCTCACCCTCTACAGCTGCCAGGGGATGCCCGGACGGGGGCCCTCCACGTTTCATTCATAATTTCATGATTTTATGAAGGAGAAGAACACTCTTCCTCAGACCTACCCCTGGAACTTATGAAATCCTATACTTCCAAAGACTACAACTCACATGTGCCTCTTCCCCATGCCATCTCTACGAATTCCCCCCATCACAGATGAACTCTTTTTCCTCATGTATTTGTGAATTGTCATATTCTATGTACTTGGACACTCTCATGACTCACTGTTGTATGAATTTCTAATCGTTGGGATAACCTCATGAATTGTGAAATCATGCTGTTAGAACTCCACTTCTATATTGGGCTCCCCAGATGTTGTAAACTCCATCAAATGTTTTCAATTGTTTATATCATTCATGATTCCCCTTTATGCAATGTCACCCACCTTTATGGATTCTCCTTTATTTCCTTGAAATCTATCTATCTGCCTATATGTATTTGTACTCTTTGGGATCCCCGGAAAATATGTATTCTTCCCAGCAGGGTTTATGTTCCAACTTTATTTTAATTTTCATTCTATCCCATATAATTGTCAAATCATGAAATCTAATGGGAAATATTATGACCCCAACATGAACTCTAGCCCTATGACCCAGACCTCCCTTCCCAAAAACAAAAGGATAATCTGCCACAGTTTAATCCAATCTCATTCCGATCGCATGGACAATATAGGGCGAGTCACCAAATTCCTAAAGGTGACTCGCCCCCAAGGCAAACATTGTCATATCCCAGGCCAGGACGCCGCAGGAAGGCACCCTGTGGGGCCGTCAATGACGGCTCATCACCACCCATCACCACTTCCCGTCTGACACCCCAAAGACATATCTAAAATCTGTGAACGTGACAGGACCCCGGACATCCTTGATGGGTGTCATTAATTCCTTTAGAAATCGGCTGGGCCAGAATTAATCAGATGTTTCCTGTCCGGTCACCTCTTTGTCTCAATAGCTCCCGCCTCCTCCTCTCTGATTGGCCCGAATAGGGACAAAAAGCGGCTCCCCATTGGGCCAGCAGAGCAAGGCGGGAAACGAAAGCCCGCCTCGTTCAACCTCTCAGCCTATCCGCGATCAGATGGGCGGGGAAGCGAGGCGGGAAATTCAAAGGGCTGTCAGACCGAAACATTGTATAAATATGGCTTTATTTGAAACATATGTTACGCTAGTAGATTGAATGATCACTATTAGCGTCCTTTTCAGCTGAATTGCTCAATAAAGACTCCTTGGCGGATTTTCCTTCAACTTGGCGGACCTTCTTCATTTCAGGCTTCAGGTTGTATTGCGGCTTATATTCTCCTTTTGGCTTCGCCAAGGTCCGTTCCCTCAGGACCGGATCGGCTCTCTCCTTAAGGGGCCCGATCCCCTAAAGTGCGGTCGACAACATAATTTGGCTTTACCATGAAGGGACTTGCTTGGAAGTTCCAAAGATCAATTTTTTAGGCTAAAATTCCAAGCGGCGACCTTGGTCCAGATATTCTGGGACAGGTTGGGGAGAGAAACGGCTGCAAGGAGGGCCCTCCGACCAACAATTTGACCTCATTTAACATCCAAATTTCTCTGGCAGTCCCTTTCTCTCTCTAGATCTGATTCAGGGTACTGAACAAAGGAGCCAGATAGGAGGAAGCAGATTTTTAGCTCCTCGAAGGAAAAGCGCCAACGTGAAACAGGGGACGCCCTGTAAAAATAAAAGGGAACCGGCCCCGTTGTTGAGACCCAGGTGGGCGGAGTCCTGGAGGTATTGCACTTCGGATCAGGGCTCGGTAACAAATTCCTGGTGAAACGCGGGAAAATCTGGCACCCGGGGGGCGTGTGAGAACAGTCTGGCTTGTGAGATTACAGGTTCGAGAATCGCGGGGTAGGGGAACGGTTGTGTTCCCGGGGCACCTGCGGATTCCACGGACGCCAGCCATCCAGTCTTGGTGGAGGGAACTCTCAGTAGGACGAGCGGCACCTAGCCGGGGGGTGAGTCGTTACTCCGTTAACTGTCAGGTACTGGGCAGGGGCTGAGCCAAGAATGGGTGTTTGTTCAGCACGTCTAGGGTGTCCCACCCCAGCAGACATCCCCAGGGATTCTCCATTGGGTAAGATCCTGGCCAATTGGGGTGGGCTTTGCATCAAAAAACATGGTGCAGGCCAGGTTGGGCTAACTCAGAGCACATAAGTGGCCCCTTGTGGCCCTTGAAGGGGGAACAGCTTGCCCCCCCCTTGCTCGAGTCGCCGAATTCGGAGTGTTGACCTAAGGTGACTCGCCAGGGGGAGGGCAAGTGGTCCCAACTTGCTTATGCTGCGATGTTCATGGCCTTAAGCCAGAGGGAGAGTGGAAGGAGGGAGGGGGGGGTCCAAGTCTTCCCATGCAGGGACGTGGGCTCCAAAACCTACCCTCCTCAGAAGCTCCCCTCTAGACCTACTTCCCCTTCCGCCTCCACCAGAAGAGGAACTTCTGGAGACATTTGCTTGCCCCACCTCATCCCCCGTTTTCTCCCCTGATCTGAGTCTTGCACCGACCCAGAACCCCCAAATCGACCCTTCAAGGGAACCTCTGCTTCCCGGGATCCCACTCTCCCAAACTCACTCTCCCAACTCCCTACCATTTACCCCCGTCTCCCTTCCGTTTCCCAGCCCTCTGTTTTCTCTCAGCCCCATCTCCCCTCCGTTTCCCAACCTCCTATTCCCTCTCCACCCCTCCCCAACCGAATCCCTCTAAGCCTTTTTCCCTTCCACCCCAAGACTTCTTCCCCCTTGCAGCCCCCCTCCCTTAATCTCTCCCTCTCTTCCTCTCGCTTGTCCTTTTTTGGCCAGAGGAACAGGGGGAAAGGAGGGGCCATGGGGGGGATGAGGACCCTCAGAGGAAGGAGGAATTGACTGTTCAGAGACCATAAAACATCCATTGCCATCCTCTGTTTTCCTGAATATTGGGTCAATAGTTCTCCAAAGAATTATTTTCCCCTCTCTCCCTCCTTCTCAAAGCAATCTGCTTCTGAATTTTTGAGTCACAGTTCAATTCCCTTTTCCCCTCTTCTTTTCTGTTTGCTTTCAAAACTTTACCCAAAATCTCTAGAAACTCCCCAAAGATCCCAGAGGAACATAAATTTTTAGACTGTCAATTTGCATTTTTGTTGGTTACAATTTGTAAGTGGGACCTTTGATCTGGCATTCTTTCCAAATCATCAGGTCACACCTTGAAATTTGCTCAAACTAAAGGATCCTGTGTCCTCAAAGACTCCTTTCCCTTTTTCTTTTTTCTTCACCCAATCCCTTTGGGCAACCCTGCAAAACCCCTCCCCTTTTTGAATCTCCCTCTCAGCCTCTCTCTCTCTCTGGGGGATATTGTGTATCTTTGGAAAACCTTCCATCTTCAGAGACTGGCTGAGTCCTGCCTGGGGCTTCCCCGTTCTCTGAGTAGTATTCTTTGTTTGTTGTCTTGACTTTGGAGCTTCTGTCTGTCCTTTAAATGTGGGGAACCAAGTTTTGTTCCTCTTTCTCATGGTTTTCTTCCTTGAGCTATCCTTTCCGTTCCTCTCTCTCTCTCTCTCTCTCTCTTGTTTGCTATTTCTTGAATGACTGTGTATACAATGGGTTAGGGATTTTACTAACACTCTCTCAGTATAAAAGGAACCTTGAATTGTAGAATGGGGATCCTGGTACCCCACATGGAAGGCACTCCACTCCGACCTGGACTACCAGGACCATCATCCGCTCCTGTAGCTATAAAGGGACTCTGAGAAACCCAGCTCAGATAAGGCGAGAGCAACCAGTGGGGTGCCATCACGGTGATGAGGCCCCCACCCACAAGCTGGCTCCAACCCCTGGCAGGGGTCGTAAGGCTGACCCTGAGCAGAAGAACATCCCCTTCAACTGCAGGGAGGAAAGGGCGCCCCCACGAGACCAGGAGAAGGCTGGCAGGTAAGGGCGACCCCTCCTCACCTGAAGAAGAGGTGGCAGAGGCTAAAGGTGTGTCCCCATGGAGCCACGGACAGGACCCTCGCTGTTGGTCGCTGGGTCAGGCGCGAGTGGGGAGCCCTAACATGGCTGCGAGGGTGCCAGAGGAACCTTCAGTATTGAAAACGTCCCAAAAGGTATGAATGATTTATTTCCATTTTTTTTCCCTCCTTTTATTCTTCCTTATAAAACTAACCCTCCACTCTTAGGGTCTTGGGGGAAGGGGAGTGGGGATGGGACACGTGATCTCTTTTCTTTGCTGTCTTGAGGCATTCTCTACCCCTTGGACCCCCCCCTTCCTGGGTGGAGGTGCTGGACCTGGCTGTGGACACTAGGAGGCGCCTGGTGAAGATGGCATCACAACCTCCTCGAAGCCCTCCTGACCTCCTACATCGCTTGCAAGGTGCTGGAATCCATGCCAGGATCCATCAAGAGTGCTCCTGAACCAGAACCAGCCCCCACCAGCGGTGAGGAAGACAAAGACCTGTGGACTGCTGAGCTGGGAAACGACCTGAAGGTGTTGTTCCGGAAAACACCTCCTCAGGGCCTGCCGCCCGCAAGTTGTCCTGACCCACACCCTCCCGAGGTCCGGAGAAAGACCAAACGCCAGAGACGGAAGCACAAGACCCCCTCCGAGGACCCCTCCAAATCCCATCCCTCTAGCACCACGGGAACACCCCCATTTGGACCTACAAACATTTGACAGCTCACTTTGACAGCTGTCAAATCGGCCCTCACTTCAACTCCCGCTCGGAAGAACTGAACACCTTAGGTTCCCTGCTGGGAGCTGTCCGGCGTGCTGAATCAGGAGCCGTGAGTTCTAATTTTCACTCTATCTTTTTCCCCTCCCTGTTCTTTCCCTGCTGGGAGCTGTCCAGCGTGCTAACCCTAGAAAATGCTAACCCTAATTCTCATTCTTTCTCTGACTCTCCCTGCCAGTTCTAGCCCGGTGTTGTATGAATGGCTTTCTTCCAAAGTAAACTTCTGGCAGCAGTTGGCCACAAAGGCCTTAAATGTCTCAGACTTTTGCCTGTCGAGTGGGGCCTCTGCCACAGACCTGTTTTCCACCTGTTTAATTGGCATTCCAGAACCTCTGGAAATTTTTAGAAATTATACCATGTTCCAAGACATCCCAAAGGATATGTCTTATAGAGATCTCTCAAACTGGGGAAGAGTTTCCATGGACAAGCTGCCCGGCATGGCTACCATCCGCCTTGCTCATGTTCCTCAAGCAGAAAATTGTTTTCAAATACCCACCTGCATCGGTGAGTGCCATCAGCTTCCCATTGACAACTCTCTAAATTGCACACATATAGAAAAACTGTCTCATCTGAATGCCCATTTGGTCCTGCCCCCAGGATGGTTTTTCCTGTGTGGACAGACAGCCTATGGTTATCTACCTGCCAATACCTCCATGGGGAATTGTGCATTGGGTAGGCTGTCTCTTTTTATGCCTTCCAAGAACGACTTAGAACTGGCACACTCTTTGGGTCGGAAGGCAAGATCCATTCAAAACTTGGATCCAAATTGTGACCCCTCAGTGGTGCTAAAAGGCATCCCACAATTTGTGGCGGCTGCATTGTTCACTCCTGGAGTGGCCTCAGCCATGAATTATAGGGCCATAAAGCATCTGGCCTGCGCTCTGGTCAAAAACATCAATTATACCTCTCAAGCCTTGGCGTCAGTGGCAAAGGAAATGCATGAGCTGCGGGAGGCTGTATTAGATAACAGGGCAGCTATTGATTTCCTCCTATTGAAAAACCACTATGGCTGTGAGAGTGTAAGGCACATGTGCTGCTTTAATTTGACAGACCAGACTCCTATGATTCATAAATCCATCGAGGGTTTGAATGATTTGGCCTCAGGAATTAAGGAGACGACTGGATTCGACCTTAGTTTTCTGACCGATTGGCTCCCTTCTTTAGACTGGTTGAGGAAAGGTTTTCTCCTCTTTCTAGCTGTAATCCTTTTCCTTCTAATAATAAGCTGCTGCTGGTCGCATTTGCCCGCTCTGTTCCAAATTTGTCGCAAAAAGAACCATTCGAACCCCTCTCAGCAGATGGCCATGCTGCCGCTAAGAGGTTATAATGCTTATGCGGTAGGGCAGGGGCGAAATAGGCTCCGCCCATCTCGCCCCGCCCTCCCGAGTGGGGGTATGATAACCGTCACCCCGGCTTTCAAATTGATTTGAAAACGCAGCGGAGAGTTCCGCCGGTCACCCACCAAAAGAACGGAGCGGGACCGCAACAGACTATTATTAAAAGACCTTTTTTTCTTCATTTTCCCCTTCCCTGAACTATGTAACAAAATCCCCCAATAAAAGTAGCATTTATTTTAACAATAACACTCTCTATCTGGTTATTTTGTATCTTTCCCTGACTCCTTCCTTCGCATGAAATCTCTCTCTCTCTCCCGTCCTTTTAACTCCGGCTGAGATTTCCCGCCATAGATTAACATGGCGGTCGATATAAATTGGCTCATATCTCTATCAAAATTACCCCTAGAACGCTCCTCTTTTAGTCCTAACCCTTTCTAAGGCTCCTGACTCGAAGACAACCAGCAGAACCGGAATCGGTCCAGTTTTCGGCACCTCAACAGCTGACTGTCAAACGGGACCGACGGCTCTTTCCAAGCTAAAATGCTGCCTTATCCCGGATTTTCCTCTCCCCGCGGCCCGCGGAATGGGTTTAAGAGATACCTACCCCCTTTCTGTGAACTGGGGATGGGGGGGTCGCTCTCTCGCTGGGGAGACATAGTTCTCCAAGGACCCTCACCCTCTACAGCTGCCAGGGGATGCCCGGACGGGGGCCCTCCACGTTTCATTCATAATTTCATGATTTTATGAAGGAGAAGAACACTCTTCCTCAGACCTACCCCTGGAACTTATGAAATCCTATACTTCCAAAGACTACAACTCACATGTGCCTCTTCCCCATGCCATCTCTACGAATTCCCCCCATCACAGATGAACTCTTTTTCCTCATGTATTTGTGAATTGTCATATTCTATGTACTTGGACACTCTCATGACTCACTGTTGTATGAATTTCTAATCGTTGGGATAACCTCATGAATTGTGAAATCATGCTGTTAGAACTCCACTTCTATATTGGGCTCCCCAGATGTTGTAAACTCCATCAAATGTTTTCAATTGTTTATATCATTCATGATTCCCCTTTATGCAATGTCACCCACCTTTATGGATTCTCCTTTATTTCCTTGAAATCTATCTATCTGCCTATATGTATTTGTACTCTTTGGGATCCCCGGAAAATATGTATTCTTCCCAGCAGGGTTTATGTTCCAACTTTATTTTAATTTTCATTCTATCCCATATAATTGTCAAATCATGAAATCTAATGGGAAATATTATGACCCCAACATGAACTCTAGCCCTATGACCCAGACCTCCCTTCCCAAAAACAAAAGGATAATCTGCCACAGTTTAATCCAATCTCATTCCGATCGCATGGACAATATAGGGCGAGTCACCAAATTCCTAAAGGTGACTCGCCCCCAAGGCAAACATTGTCATATCCCAGGCCAGGACGCCGCAGGAAGGCACCCTGTGGGGCCGTCAATGACGGCTCATCACCACCCATCACCACTTCCCGTCTGACACCCCAAAGACATATCTAAAATCTGTGAACACGACAGGACCCCGGACATCCTTGATGGGTGTCATTAATTCCTTTAGAAATCGGCTGGGCCAGAATTAATCAGATGTTTCCTGTCCGGTCACCTCTTTGTCTCAATAGCTCCCGCCTCCTCCTCTCTGATTGGCCCGAATAGGGACAAAAAGCGGCTCCCCATTGGGCCAGCAGAGCAAGGCGGGAAACGAAAGCCCGCCTCGTTCAACCTCTCAGCCTATCCGCGATCAGATGGGCGGGGAAGCGAGGCGGGAAATTCAAAGGGCTGTCAGACCGAAACATTGTATAAATATGGCTTTATTTGAAACATATGTTACGCTAGTAGATTGAATGATCACTATTAGCGTCCTTTTCAGCTGAATTGCTCAATAAAGACTCTTTGGCGGATTTTCCTTCAACTTGGCGGACCTTCTTCATTTCAGGCTTCAGGTTGTATTGCGGCTTATATTCTCCTTTTGGCTTCGCCAAGGTCCGTTCCCTCAGGACCGGATCGGCTCTCTCCTTAAGGGGCCCGATCCCCTAAAGTGCGGTCGACAACATAATTTGGCTTTACCACGAAGGGACTTGCTTGGAAGTTCCAAAGATCAATTTTTTAGGCTAAAATTCCAAGCGGCGACCTTGGTCCAGATATTCTGGGACAGGTTGGGGAGAGAAACGGCTGCAAGGAGGGCCCTCCGACCAACAATTTGACCTCATTTCACATCCAAATTTCTCTGGCAGTCCCTTTCTCTCTCTAGATCTGATTCAGGGTACTGAACAAAGGAGCCAGATAGGAGGAAGCAGATTTTTAGCTCCTCGAAGGAAAAGCGCCAACGTGAAACAGGGGACGCCCTGTAAAAATAAAAGGGAACCGGCCCCGTTGTTGAGACCCAGGTGGGCGGAGTCCTGGAGGTATTGCACTTCGGATCAGGGCTCGGTAACAAATTCCTGGTGAAACGCGGGAAAATCTGGCACCCGGGGGGCGTGTGAGAACAGTCTGGCTTGTGAGATTACAGGTTCGAGAATCGCGGGGTAGGGGAACGGTTGTGTTCCCGGGGCACCTGCGGATTCCACGGACGCCAGCCATCCAGTCTTGGTGGAGGGAACTCTCAGTAGGACGAGCGGCACCTAGCCGGGGGGTGAGTCGTTACTCCGTTAACTGTCAGGTACTGGGCAGGGGCTGAGCCAAGAATGGGTGTTTGTTCAGCACGTCTAGGGTGTCCCACCCCAGCAGACATCCCCAGGGATTCTCCATTGGGTAAGATCCTGGCCAATTGGGGTGGGCTTTGCATCAAAAAACATGGTGCAGGCCAGGTTGGGCTAACTCAGAGCACATAAGTGGCCCCTTGTGGCCCTTGAAGGGGGAACAGCTTGCCCCCCCCTTGCTCGAGTCGCCGAATTCGGAGTGTTGACCTAAGGTGACTCGCCAGGGGGAGGGCAAGTGGTCCCAACTTGCTTATGCTGCGATGTTCATGGCCTTAAGCCAGAGGGAGAGTGGAAGGAGGGAGGGGGGGGTCCAAGTCTTCCCATGCAGGGACGTGGGCTCCAAAACCTACCCTCCTCAGAAGCTCCCCTCTAGACCTACTTCCCCTTCCGCCTCCACCAGAAGAGGAACTTCTGGAGACATTTGCTTGCCCCACCTCATCCCCCGTTTTCTCCCCTGATCTGAGTCTTGCACCGACCCAGAACCCCCAAATCGACCCTTCAAGGGAACCTCTGCTTCCCGGGATCCCACTCTCCCAAACTCACTCTCCCAACTCCCTACCATTTACCCCCGTCTCCCTTCCGTTTCCCAGCCCTCTGTTTTCTCTCAGCCCCATCTCCCCTCCGTTTCCCAACCTCCTATTCCCTCTCCACCCCTCCCCAACCGAATCCCTCTAAGCCTTTTTCCCTTCCACCCCAAGACTTCTTCCCCCTTGCAGCCCCCCTCCCTTAATCTCTCCCTCTCTTCCTCTCGCTTGTCCTTTTTGGCCAGAGGAACAGGGGGAAAGGAGGGGCCATGGGGGGGATGAGGACCCTCAGAGGAAGGAGGAATTGACTGTTCAGAGACCATAAAACATCCATTGCCATCCTCTGTTTTCCTGAATATTGGGTCAATAGTTCTCCAAAGAATTATTTTCCCCTCTCTCCCTCCTTCTCAAAGCAATCTGCTTCTGAATTTTTGAGTCACAGTTCAATTCCCTTTTCCCCTCTTCTTTTCTGTTTGCTTTCAAAACTTTACCCAAAATCTCTAGAAACTCCCCAAAGATCCCAGAGGAACATAAATTTTTAGACTGTCAATTTGCATTTTTGTTGGTTACAATTTGTAAGTGGGACCTTTGATCTGGCATTCTTTCCAAATCATCAGGTCACACCTTGAAATTTGCTCAAACTAAAGGATCCTGTGTCCTCAAAGACTCCTTTCCCTTTTTCTTTTTTCTTCACCCAATCCCTTTGGGCAACCCTGCAAAACCCCTCCCCTTTTTGAATCTCCCTCTCAGCCTCTCTCTCTCTCTGGGGGATATTGTGTATCTTTGGAAAACCTTCCATCTTCAGAGACTGGCTGAGTCCTGCCTGGGGCTTCCCCGTTCTCTGAGTAGTATTCTTTGTTTGTTGTCTTGACTTTGGAGCTTCTGTCTGTCCTTTAAATGTGGGGAACCAAGTTTTGTTCCTCTTTCTCATGGTTTTCTTCCTTGAGCTATCCTTTCTGTTCCTCTCTCTCTCTCTCTTGTTTGCTATTTCTTGAATGACTGTGTATACAATGGGTTAGGGATTTTACTAACACTCTCTCAGTTTAAAAGGAACCTTGAATTGTAGAATGGGGATCCTGGCACCCCACATGGAAGGCACTCCACTCCGACCTGGACTACCAGGACCATCATCCGCTCCTGTAGCTATAAAGGGACTCTGAGAAACCCAGCTCAGATAAGGCGAGAGCAACCAGTGGGGTGCCATCACGGTGATGAGGCCCCCACCCACAAGCTGGCTCCAACCCCTGGCAGGGGTCGTAAGGCTGACCCTGAGCAGAAGAACATCCCCTTCAACTGCAGGGAGGAAAGGGCGCCCCCACGAGACCAGGAGAAGGCTGGCAGGTAAGGGCGACCCCTCCTCACCTGAAGAAGAGGTGGCAGAGGCTAAAGGTGTGTCCCCATGGAGCCACGGACAGGACCCTCGCTGTTGGTCGCTGGGTCAGGCGCGAGTGGGGAGCCCTAACATGGCTGCGAGGGTGCCAGAGGAACCTTCAGTATTGAAAACGTCCCAAAAGGTATGAATGATTTATTTCCATTTTTTTCCCTCCTTTTATTCTTCCTTATAAAACTAACCCTCCACTCTTAGGGTCTTGGGGGAAGGGGAGTGGGGATGGGACACGTGATCTCTTTTCTTTGCTGTCTTGAGGCATTCTCTACCCCTTGGACCCCCCCCTTCCTGGGTGGAGGTGCTGGACCTGGCTGTGGACACTAGGAGGCGCCTGGTGAAGATGGCATCACAACCTCCTCGAAGCCCTCCTGACCTCCTACATCGCTTGCAAGGTGCTGGAATCCATGCCAGGATCCATCAAGAGTGCTCCTGAACCAGAACCAGCCCCCACCAGCGGTGAGGAAGACAAAGACCTGTGGACTGCTGAGCTGGGAAACGACCTGAAGGTGTTGTTCCGGAAAACACCTCCTCAGGGCCTGCCGCCCGCAAGTTGTCCTGACCCACACCCTCCCGAGGTCCGGAGAAAGACCAAACGCCAGAGACGGAAGCACAAGACCCCCTCCGAGGACCCCTCCAAATCCCATCCCTCTAGCACCACGGGAACACCCCCATTTGGACCTACAAACATTTGACAGCTCACTTTGACAGCTGTCAAATCGGCCCTCACTTCAACTCCCGCTCGGAAGAACTGAACACCTTAGGTTCCCTGCTGGGAGCTGTCTGGCGTGCTGAATCAGGAGCCGTGAGTTCTAATTTTCACTCTATCTTTTTCCCCTCCCTGTTCTTTCCCTGCTGGGAGCTGTCCAGCGTGCTAACCCTAGAAAATGCTAACCCTAATTCTCATTCTTTCTCTGACTCTCCCTGCCAGTTCTAGCCCGGTGTTGTATGAATGGCTTTCTTCCAAAGTAAACTTCTGGCAGCAGTTGGCCACAAAGGCCTTAAATGTCTCAGACTTTTGCCTGTCGAGTGGGGCCTCTGCCACAGACCTGTTTTCCACCTGTTTAATTGGCATTCCAGAACCTCTGGAAATTTTTAGAAATTATACCATGTTCCAAGACATCCCAAAGGATATGTCTTATAGAGATCTCTCAAACTGGGGAAGAGTTTCCATGGACAAGCTGCCCGGCATGGCTACCATCCGCCTTGCTCATGTTCCTCAAGCAGAAAATTGTTTTCAAATACCCACCTGCATCGGTGAGTGCCATCAGCTTCCCATTGACAACTCTCTAAATTGCACACATATAGAAAAACTGTCTCATCTGAATGCCCATTTGGTCCTGCCCCCAGGATGGTTTTTCCTGTGTGGACAGACAGCCTATGGTTATCTACCTGCCAATACCTCCATGGGGAATTGTGCATTGGGTAGGCTGTCTCTTTTTATGCCTTCCAAGAACGACTTAGAACTGGCACACTCTTTGGGTCGGAAGGCAAGATCCATTCAAAACTTGGATCCAAATTGTGACCCCTCAGTGGTGCTAAAAGGCATCCCACAATTTGTGGCGGCTGCATTGTTCACTCCTGGAGTGGCCTCAGCCATGAATTATAGGGCCATAAAGCATCTGGCCTGCGCTCTGGTCAAAAACATCAATTATACCTCTCAAGCCTTGGCGTCAGTGGCAAAGGAAATGCATGAGCTGCGGGAGGCTGTATTAGATAACAGGGCAGCTATTGATTTCCTCCTATTGAAAAACCACTATGGCTGTGAGAGTGTAAGGCACATGTGCTGCTTTAATTTGACAGACCAGACTCCTATGATTCATAAATCCATCGAGGGTTTGAATGATTTGGCCTCAGGAATTAAGGAGACGACTGGATTCGACCTTAGTTTTCTGACCGATTGGCTCCCTTCTTTAGACTGGTTGAGGAAAGGTTTTCTCCTCTTTCTAGCTGTAATCCTTTTCCTTCTAATAATAAGCTGCTGCTGGTCGCATTTGCCCGCTCTGTTCCAAATTTGTCGCAAAAAGAACCATTCGAACCCCTCTCAGCAGATGGCCATGCTGCCGCTAAGAGGTTATAATGCTTATGCGGTAGGGCAGGGGCGAAATAGGCTCCGCCCATCTCGCCCCGCCCTCCCGAGTGGGGGTATGATAACCGTCACCCCGGCTTTCAAATTGATTTGAAAACGCAGCGGAGAGTTCCGCCGGTCACCCACCAAAAGAACGGAGCGGGACCGCAACAGACTATTATTAAAAGACCTTTTTTTCTTCATTTTCCCCTTCCCTGAACTATGTAACAAAATCCCCCAATAAAAGTAGCATTTATTTTAACAATAACACTCTCTATCTGGTTATTTTGTATCTTTCCCTGACTCCTTCCTTCGCATGAAATCTCTCTCTCTCTCCCGTCCTTTTAACTCCGGCTGAGATTTCCCGCCATAGATTAACATGGCGGTCGATATAAATTGGCTCATATCTCTATCAAAATTACCCCTAGAACGCTCCTCTTTTAGTCCTAACCCTTTCTAAGGCTCCTGACTCGAAGACAACCAGCAGAACCGGAATCGGTCCAGTTTTTGGCACCTCAACAGCTGACTGTCAAACGGGACCGACGGCTCTTTCCAAGCTAAAATGCTGCCTTATCCCGGATTTTCCTCTCCCCGCGGCCCGCGGAATGGGTTTAAGAGATACCTACCCCCTTTCTGTGAACTGGGGATGGGGGGGTCGCTCTCTCGCTGGGGAGACATAGTTCTCCAAGGACCCTCACCCTCTACAGCTGCCAGGGGATGCCCGGACGGGGGCCCTCCACGTTTCATTCATAATTTCATGATTTTATGAAGGAGAAGAACACTCTTCCTCAGACCTACCCCTGGAACTTATGAAATCCTATACTTCCAAAGACTACAACTCACATGTGCCTCTTCCCCATGCCATCTCTACGAATTCCCCCCATCACAGATGAACTCTTTTTCCTCATGTATTTGTGAATTGTCATATTCTATGTACTTGGACACTCTCATGACTCACTGTTGTATGAATTTCTAATCGTTGGGATAACCTCATGAATTGTGAAATCATGCTGTTAGAACTCCACTTCTATATTGGGCTCCCCAGATGTTGTAAACTCCATCAAATGTTTTCAATTGTTTATATCATTCATGATTCCCCTTTATGCAATGTCACCCACCTTTATGGATTCTCCTTTATTTCCTTGAAATCTATCTATCTGCCTATATGTATTTGTACTCTTTGGGATCCCCGGAAAATATGTATTCTTCCCAGCAGGGTTTATGTTCCAACTTTATTTTAATTTTCATTCTATCCCATATAATTGTCAAATCATGAAATCTAATGGGAAATATTATGACCCCAACATGAACTCTAGCCCTATGACCCAGACCTCCCTTCCCAAAAACAAAAGGATAATCTGCCACAGTTTAATCCAATCTCATTCCGATCGCATGGACAATATAGGGCGAGTCACCAAATTCCTAAAGGTGACTCGCCCCCAAGGCAAACATTGTCATATCCCAGGCCAGGACGCCGCAGGAAGGCACCCTGTGGGGCCGTCAATGACGGCTCATCACCACCCATCACCACTTCCCGTCTGACACCCCAAAGACATATCTAAAATCTGTGAACGTGACAGGACCCCGGACATCCTTGATGGGTGTCATTAATTCCTTTAGAAATCGGCTGGGCCAGAATTAATCAGATGTTTCCTGTCCGGTCACCTCTTTGTCTCAATAGCTCCCGCCTCCTCCTCTCTGATTGGCCCGAATAGGGACAAAAAGCGGCTCCCCATTGGGCCAGCAGAGCAAGGCGGGAAACGAAAGCCCGCCTCGTTCAACCTCTCAGCCTATCCGCGATCAGATGGGCGGGGAAGCGAGGCGGGAAATTCAAAGGGCTGTCAGACCGAAACATTGTATAAATATGGCTTTATTTGAAACATATGTTACGCTAGTAGATTGAATGATCACTATTAGCGTCCTTTTCAGCTGAATTGCTCAATAAAGACTCCTTGGCGGATTTTCCTTCAACTTGGCGGACCTTCTTCATTTCAGGCTTCAGGTTGTATTGCGGCTTATATTCTCCTTTTGGCTTCGCCAAGGTCCGTTCCCTCAGGACCGGATCGGCTCTCTCCTTAAGGGGCCCGATCCCCTAAAGTGCGGTCGACAACAGACAGAGCTTCACTCGGAGTTCAGGCCTACGTTCACATCAAAGGACTCACACTGGGGAGAAACCCTATAACTGCCTGGAGTGTGGACAGAGCTTTACTCAGAAGGGACACTTACATTCACATCAAAGGACTCACACTGGGGAGAAACCCTATACATGCCGGGAGTGTGGACAGAGCTTCAGTGATTGTTCAGGTCTACGTTCACATCAAAGGACTCACACTGGGGAAAAGCCCTATACATGCCTGGAGTGTGGACGGAGCTTTACTCAGAAGGGACACTTACATTCACATCAAAGGACTCACACTGGGGAGAAACCCTATACATGCCTGGAGTGTGGACAGAGCTTCACTCATAGTTCAGGCCTACATTCACATCAAAGGACTCACACTGGGGAGAAACCCTATGCATGCCTGGAGTGTGGACAGAGCTTCACTCATAGTTCAGGCCTACGTTCACATCAAAGGACTCACACTGGGGAGAAACCCTATAACTGCCTGGAGTGTGGACAGAACTTTACTCGGAAGGGAAGCTTACATATACATCAAAGGACTCACACTGGGGAGAAACCCTATAAATGCCTGGAGTGTGGACAGAGCTTCACTCATAGTTCAGGCCTACGTTCACATCAATGGACTCACACCGGGGAGAAGCCCTAAAAATGCCTGGAGTGTGGACAGAGCTTCACTCGTATTTCAGACCTACGTTCACATCAACATACTCACACTGGGGAGAAACCCTATAAATGCCTGGAGTGTGGACAGACCTTCGCTCAGATTGGAACTCTACGTTCACATCAAAGGACTCACACTGGGGAGAAACCATAGAAATGCATGGAGTGTGGATAGAGCTTTTCACGGAATAAGGTTATACATAGACATCATAGAATTCAACCTGGAGAGAATGATGTTAATTGACACAAGAGTGTCATTCTAACATGTACAAAAGCAACTCTTGCAAATTTTGGAAATGCAAGCTCAAAGTTGGGACATTTCATCACATGTGGTGTATTGTAGAAAGATTGAACTAAAAATGTTCCATTCTGGAAGTAAACAAGGTTAAATGAAACTAGAGTTTTATATGCTGAGAATGTTGGATGATCAATTAGAATGAAAGCATGGGTAGTTACTGCGAGATACTCAAGTAAGAATTGACTGTACACAGGGATAGAAGGAATGTTTTATTCCAAAGCAAAAACACTGGCTTATGAAGACCTGCAAATTGGCCACAACGAACAAACTGACAACAACAACGTGGGCAAATGTCAGTTGTAATAGGTATTAATTGGAAGAGTGTTATAACAAATAGAAGTGTTATATGATATTATCTAAAGTGAGTAGAATAATGAAAGATAAAAATTAACAGATAGAATGAGGCTTTTAGGCACGTATCCCTGTCTGTTTGTTAGTTCAGTTGTGTGTCTATGTAGGTCACTGTTCTGCTAGTGTGTTTGTTTCTGATTCCACCAAAACAACAGGAACCCTTTTGTTTCTTAACACTTTTATTATTATTATTATTATTATTATTATTATTATTATTATTATTATTATTCTGTTAATATGTTTATATTATTAAATTCTATTATTATAGGATTATTCTATATTCTTATATTCTTTATTTTTCTATTCTATTATTATACTATTTTGTTGTTGTTTCTTCATTTGGTCCCTTCCGACTCTTGGTGACCTCCTGGACCAGCTCAGGCCAGAGCTCCCTGTCGGCCGAGGCCACACGCACCTCCTTCAAGGTGGAGTCAGTTCCTTCAAGGATGCTATCCACTCATCTTGCCCTCGGTCGGCCCCTCACCCAACGGTTGTTGCGACCCTGGAGATGATCTCACCCAACGGTTTCATGTAGATGTTAAAGAGCATGGGGGACAAAATAGAACCTTGCGGGACCCCACAGGTCAATGGCCAGGGGTCCGAGCAGGAGTCCCCCAGCTTCACCAACTGAGAGCAACCCTCCAGGAAGGACTGAAGCCACTGCAGAGCAGTACCCCCAAGGCCCATCCCGGAGAGCCGTCCCAGAAGGATACCATGGTCGATGGTATCGAAAGCCGCTGAGATATCCAAGAGAACCAGCAGGGTCACACTCCCCCTGTGTCAGAACCCTGGCTGCTGGGCACCAATAACCTTACACGGAGGCCAGTCTCTATCTAATATCTTTATTAAAGAAATATATAAAAGCAATAAAAACAAGTGAAGAATATAGTTCAGAAACAGACCTTTCAAAAGAGGTCAAATATAGTCCAAGAATGTATTGTCCAATAAATGATATTAGAGTTCAAAGTTTTAATCCACTTGGCCGAAACACACACTCTTGCCAAGCAATAGTGTGGGGAAATGTCAGAGTCTTAGAAGTCCAATGAAGCTTGACAACAAGGCTGGAAATAAACTTGATTCTTGACTAGGTCCGTGACTAGAAACAAGGCAAAACGTGAAGCGTGGAACAGGGTCCGTGGTTAAACTGCAAGGCAAGGCAAGGCTCGAAAACTTGATCCGGGAAGCAAGGAACTGGGGTTACGAAGTCCACACACGATCTCTCTCCTGAAGCTGATCAATTGACTCCGCAAAGAATCTCTTGCGCCAAACCCCTATATTGGGTCTCGTTTTCCCGCCAACAATCTCTTTCCCTAGAGAACGAGAAGCGAAACCCACTCTGTCCAGGTGCATTACTCCTTAGAATTTCCCAAGGGAAGCAGACCTATTCAGCCAGTTGTTTGGCAGCGATTCTTAAGCTTCTCCGATTAGAAGAACTCCTAACTCCTCTGTCTCTAGAATAAGATTCCTTCCTGGGAAACGGAGGGGAGTACTGCCCAAGGCCTGGTTTACTGAATTCTTGAGGGCAAACATCAACATCCGGCAGGTGAAGGGACTCTGGCTCTTGTTGAACCGGCGAAAACCCCATGTTTTCCTCTTCATCTGCCACGATAGTACCAGGAACAGGACTACAAGGCCCATGAGGCATCACACCCTGTCCAGTTCTCTGTGGAGGTCATCCACCAAGGCGACCAAAGCCGTCTCGGTACTGTAACCAGGTCTGAAGCCAGACTGGTCCAGAGTGGCCCAGAAAATCAGTATCTTCCAAGAATCCCTGGAGCTGAGAAGTGACCACCTGCTCCAAGACCTTGCCCAAAAAAGGAAGGTTAGAGACTGGTCTGTAATTGCTTAGGTTGGTCGAATCCAAGAAGGCCTTCTTCAAGACTGGCCTCACTATAGCTTGTTTTAGGCAAGATGGAAATTTTCCCTGCTCAAGAGAGGCGTTAATTATCCTCACAAACCACTCTACTAACCCACCACTGGCCTGTTTTAAGAGCCAGGATGGGCAAGGGTCAAGGGCACAGGTGGTCACCCTCACCGCTCCAAGGATCTTGTCCACGTCATCAGGCTGCACAAGCTGAAATGAATCCCACAAGCTCGAACAGACAGATGCCTCGGTTACCTCCCCTGGCATTGCACCAAAGCCGGCATCTAAGTCGGAATGAATCTGAGCGACTTTGTCTGCAAAATAGTGAGCGAACCCGCTACACCGAGTTGTCAGGTGCCCCCCCAGCCTGAGGGGGATGGAGGAGCTCCCCAACAACACAAAACAGATCTGAAGATCTATTTATTAGGCTTGTCCGATCGATTGAAAAAATGTTTCAGTTCTCGTTTCTAAAGTAGGGGGTGCCGGCTCTTCGATATAGAAATTATTTCTTAATTTTTCACCCAAAATTTTCGGATATTTCTAAAAATTCGTAATGTTTCTAAAATGGCGGACGCGCATGCGCCATCGCCAAAAAACAGGAAACCGGGGGGGGGGACTTTTCTGGGGGTCTCCCACCCTCATTTCTTGAGCTATTCTCATCAAATTTGGTACAGTGGGAGAACACATTCCACACTCTTTGCTCAACAAATTGCAGAATGTTTCCTGTCTCCTATGATTTTTGGCGAGTTTTCATAACTTTTTATAATACACTATTTTTCAATATTTGAAGAAACCTGTTCCTGGTTTGAAAGTCTTATTTCCTGTTCAATTGGGTTCTTATCACTGTAAAAGTTCCTCTTCTACTTGTGTAGACTTTGGATTAGAAATGCAGCACACACCAAGCAATGCCTTGACAGGATTGGCAACGTCCTTTGGAAACTATAAATTGCTGTGGACCCTCTATTGAATCAAATCAATGTCTGACTTTGTGATTGCAGAAATAAAACTCAGCCCAAGGCTTGGGAATAGAAATGGAGCGTGAGGGAAGCAATGCCTTGGCGGGTGCCCCATGTCCTTTGGAAACTATTTCTTCCAATGTACCCTTTAGGTTTGAAAACAATGTGTGTCTTTGTGATTGCTGCAATAACACTCAGCCCGGGGGCTTGGGATTACAAACGGAGCGGGAGGGAAGCAATGCACTTGCAGGAACGCAGACGTCCTTTGGAAACTATTATTTTCAAGTCCCCCCCCCCTTTCAGGATTGCAAAGAAGGGCTGATGTGGTGATTGCTAAATTCCAAAAAAGAAAACAGAAAGGCAAAAGGTCTCCCTCAGGAGTAGATGGAAAGCACCCCAAGCTCAGCACTAGCAGGGACGCAGACGTCCTTTGGAAAAAAAAAAGTTCCCTAAAGCCAGCCACAGCAAGGACTCTGCCCCAAGCCCCCAGCCAATTTCCCCCCAAAAAAACACAATATCAAACCAGCAACAACAGAAACACTCTACCCCCAGTTAGCCCTCTCTCCCCCAAACAAGCAAGCAGCAGCTTCCCAGCGCGCGCCAAACACCCTCTCTCCTCAGTATCCCAACCCAGAATGGCTTGGGTCAGCTGCGGTTGGGGATTTTTATAGAGATCACGTGGACACGGAGGACGCTAGCCCCCACCTTTGGCAGCCATCGTGGAATACTCTGATTGGCCATTTTAGGCTGCGCTAGGCTCCCATTCATGTTAGATTGCAGAAACAAAAAATAAAAATAAAAAATAATTAAAAAAATATTTTTTAAAAAATTTTGGAAGGAAAAAAATTAACGAAAAATTTTTTTTAAGAAACAATTAGAGAATGGGCCAACGATGGTTCAAATTACATTGCCAGTTGCACCCAGGGAAAACGTTTCAATACTCGTTTCAAAAAACGAGAACAATCCGAAATAATTACGAAACGAGAAACAACGAATATTTGGACAACCCTACTATTTATTGCAGATGCGATGCGGGCAGTCAAGAAGCCTTCCTGGCTGCCCGCAATGCCACAGAGTAGGCCCTAATGGCAGCTCTAGCCCGTGCTCTGTCAGCTGCATCACGAGTTGTCCGCCAGCAGCACTCTAATCTCCTCGTGCTCTTCATCTCCGCCAACTCCCCAGTAAACCAGGGGGCCGGGGCAACTCCACGCAACGAGAGGGGACGTTCAGGGGTGATCATGTCTATTGCCCTGGACATCTCGCTATTGTAGTGATCGACCAAGGCATCGACACGATCATCAGCCTCCCTGACAGACAGAACACCAAGAGACCTCAGGAATCCATCAGGATCCATAAGCCTCCTGGGGCGGACCATCTTAATGGGTCCCCCACCCCTGCGGAGGTTTGAGGACATGGTGAGTCTTAAACTGATCAGATGATGATCGGATCATGACAATGGAAGAATAATTTGTTCTTCCACCCCAACCAAACCGTCGCCCACAACAAAAAGCAGGTCGAGTGTATGCCCAGCTTGATGAGTGGGACCTGATATTACTTGGGACAGTCCCATGGTTGTCATGGCAGCCATGAATCCTTGCGCTGCACCGGTCAAGGTGGCCTCAGCGTGGATGTTGAAGTCACCCAGCACCAACAGGCGCTGGGAACCCAACACCACACTAGAGACCACCTCTGCTAGCGCAGACAGAGAGACTGCTGTGTCGCGCGGTGGACGGTACACCAGCAGAATCCCCAAACTGTCCCGGGTACCCACCTTCAAGTGGAGACACTCAAACCCGGCGGATTGCAGGATGGGGCATCTGACCAGGGCGATGGATTGCCGAAAGACCACCACAACCCCACCTCCCCACCTCCAGGCCTGGCATGCTGATGCATCCTGAAACCCGGAGGACAAAGCTGGGTGAGGCTTACCCCGCCCAGCTCATCCAACCAGGTCTCGGTGATGCAAGCCAGATCCGCTTGCTCATCCAGGTTTATCCTTCTCCAGGGTCGCAAGAACCCTATTGTGCTTCTCCCTGGGAATCCGTTGACCGTGCTTCCCCCTCCCTCACATGACCTCGATGGAACCCCCCCCCCCCCCACCTGGTCTCCACCCCCCAAGGACCCCAGCTCTATTGGAGCATTATTAAAAGGACCTAGTCAGCTCCCTAAATTCAAAAGGCTGTAAGGATCTCCATCTAGGCTAGTATCTAGAGAAGGGGACAAATGGAGCCTAACAGAGGGGGGAGATCTCTCAGAACAGCTTAGTAGAGTGGTAGGAAGGGAAGATTGTGGTCAGGGTATGGAGAGGGGTTGGGCAGATATAACTGAATAAGAATTTACCGGGGAAGAGGACCTATACAAAGGATTAGGCATCCTATTTAACCTAGTGGGGGCTCGAACATGTGAAGACAGGTTGGCCATAAAAGGACGGATCAAGGGGTCCACAAATACTCTTCTGATGGTGATACCCCATGAGTTCAACTGAAACCTGAGAGCCCATAATTCATCAACTTATCCTCAAAAGTGGTAATGAGGCGTGTTGAGTGATCGTAAGATTGGAAGTCCTTGTAAAGCCAAGTGATGGTTTTAATCTTGACTTCTATCAGGCTCCTTGAAAGAATTTGGGCCAAGGACCTCCGGATCGCTCTTTTCGAGGTCCATCTGCTCCAATTCAATTGAGAGTCTCTAATTTCAAGTGCCAGTTGTTCCGCTTGAGGAAGATGGTCATAATGGCACCCTGCGTAAGAGGGAGGAAAATCCATCCCCAGCGGAGTATTCATGATCTGCTTCGACGCTCCCAAATCTGAATCCCTATTCTCATTCCTTCCCTGCCCATATTGTTCACCAAAAGGATCTCCTCTTCCCTCAACTTCCCCATTGTCTAATATTGCATCCTTACTACATTTATGTTGCCCAGTCTCTCCCTCCCCAACCAAATCTGAGGGCCAGCTGACCTCCGTTGAGTTATATCCAATAATATTTTCCGCCCCAGGGGCATCATGCCGAGTGGAGTTATTTACCAGCAATGAGATCCCTTTAAGGAGGTGATCTGTTTTCTCATTCAAGGTTACTAGTTGTGAAAGAACGAGGCTAAAAGACCTTCCTATAAGATGGCATAGCTGGGACATTTCATAATTCCCATATATGTCTGTCATTTCTACCTAGGGAATTACGCAATGACCCAGCCCCTTGTCAGCTTACTTTCGTCCCATCAACTGCCCCGCCTGACTTAGAATATCTATCAGCTGATTCTAACAACAAATATTAATGGCCCATTATTGTTAAAAACAGTATAAGTTGCTTTAAACAACGTAAAATTTAAAGGGGGAGGGAGAAAACCAAAAAGGGAGAAAAGGTGGTAACAGCGCCAAATGATTTAGTATGGGAACCCCCTGCAGGCAGACCCAATAGTCTCTATAATCAATGCCAGCTGCAGACCCCAGTAGGGATGTCACCCAGTTCAGCTAAAATTCCTCAAAGCGGACCCACAGAGGCGGGCGAGATGGTAACCCCAATGGAGGCCGCCTCCCGGTCCGGTGAGGCAGCCTCTCAAAAGCAGCAACAATGATGGATCCTGGAGGGTGCTGCTTCACAATGATGAAAAGCCACTCAGTCCTGAAAGATCTTTCTGCCGCTCAGCCCTGATGAATCCAAACTGGCGGGGAGGTGCGAGGTGGTGGCAACAGAAGAGCCGAGCAGGGGAGGCTGTCCGGTTGGGCAGTGGCCTTCTACCAGCAAAGGCAGCCAACAAGACCGCCCGGTTCGACGCAGCCTCCTATGGTCAAGGAGATAGCTGGGGAGGCCGTCCGGTTCAGCGCAGCCTCCAAGGCCGAAGAGACAGCTGGGGTGGGGGGGGAGGGCGCCCGGTCTGGCGCGGCCTCCTAGTCCGAGAAGAAAGCTGGGGGGCCGCCTGGTTTGGCGTGGCCTCCAGAGACCGAGGAAAAAGCTGGGGGGGCCACCCGGTTCGGCGCGGCCACCAAAGGCCGAAAAGAAGGCTGGGGGAGGCCGCCCGGTTCGGTGCGGCCTCAATGGCCAAGGAGAAAGCTAGGGGAAAGCTAGGGGAGGCCGCCTGGTTCGGCGCGGCCTCCTAGTCTGAGGAGAAAGCTGGGGGGCGGGGCTGCCTGGTTCGGCGTGGCCTCCAAGGCTGAGGAGAAAGCTGGGAGAGGCCGCCCGGTTCGGCGCAGCCTCCAAAGGCCGAGAAGAAAGCTGGGAGAGGCCGCCCGGTTCGGCACGGCCTCCTAATGCTCACTGCTACCGTCAGGAGGTGGCAAGATCAGGCGAGTCGCCCTCCCACCCCCAGCTCTTCGTACCCCAGCATCAGCAGCTTCCTGGCCTCTGGACTCTGGAGGATTACCGCTTGGACCGACAGGACGAAATGGCGGCCGGGCGGCTCCTTCCTGGTCTTCTGCAGCTCCTTTCAGCAGCTCCTGCAGCCCTTACAGTTCCACCTCGGTAATGCAAAATCCTCAAAACGGTCGACAGCCTCACCCTTCAAGTAGCCGCCGGTTGGGGGCAATGGGAGGCCGTATGGCGAGAATTCGTGCTGGTCTAGGTTTCTTCGTCGGCGGAGCTCGTCACAGTCCCTGTTACCGTGCCGCCATCTTGGATAGTTGCCATACCTTGGATGCCTTGATGTATTGTGGCCAATTTTGGTGGAATTTGGTCCAGGGATTTTGTTGTTAACTCGGTCCTACAAGTGGACAGTACATTATATATGGATAGATATGTCTCTCTCAATCATCTCTCACTCTCTTTCGCTCAGTCTTTGGCTGGATGGCCATCTGTCAGGAAGGGTTTGATGGTGTCTTCCTCTATGGCAGAAGTGGGTTGGACTGAACGGGCCTTGGGGTCCCTCCCAATCCCATGATTCATCAGAACTCACATGGCATCAATCAAAGGAGCAGTGAGTGTCCCCTTCAAAGGAGAGAATCTTTCCGGAAAATAGAAGCCTCTCTTCCCATGACCCATCCAGTCCATCCAGAGAGATGCCCAACAGTCAAGGAACGCAGGCAGCTCTGGAGTTCTGGACCATTTGGACTCCGACTCCCAGATGCCTTTGCTGCCCGGGACAATGAGGGGGATTCTGTAAATGGGGTCCAGCCATCCTGAGGGACCAGAGGAGGGGGGCAGGACCCTGTTCTGGCTTAAATGTTAGGCCTAGAAATGTCGCTACTAACAGTTTACTAAAAGCTTTTTGCTAAGTAATAGCAAGGATCTGAACCATTGCATTACAGCAGTAAAGCAGCTGCTATGGCTTGGTTGGGTGTGTTACCTGCTTCCTGCATAAAACACAGCTTTGCACTTGCTTAGCTTGGCTCTGTTTAGAGCTGGGAGCTCCTTGGAGTTGAGAGCAGCAGGTGGCTGTTTTGTTGCCAGGAGCTGATATGCGGCGTTTGGAAGCTGGAAACAGAAGGTAAAGTCAACACAAGAAAGTCTGCTTATCTAAACTTCAACTCAAGGGCATCTTATTTTCAACAAAGAATACAGGAACTGAACCATGTCCTATTTTTGTTCCCTGTCCCTGAAGAAAGAAGACTCACTGAAGAAAGTGTTTACTGTTCTACTGTGGCGAGATCAACTACTCTGATTTGCTTCGTATTATTGTTGAACTAAAGTGAATGATCTATTTCCTTTTCTACGTAAAGCCACAACTGACCCATGTGTATTTTTGAGTTCAGGGCCACACTACATGAAAAGGGGCTCAAATATCTTTAACGGGATATGGGCATGCTTCCGCAAACTGTTATCACCCGTCTGACATGAAATGCCAACGCAGGAAGACAGAATCACCGCAACATTATTGTCATCCATCATCATCATCATTATTATGAGACATAGAGTTGCTTGTTCCCAACAGGGGACATGTATGGAATCCAATTTAAGTGGTTTCTGAATTGCGAGTTATTAAACCTGCCAGTCCAATAAGTATTTGATTTTTTTGAACTCTGTCACTCCTTCTCACCTGTCACTAAGGAGGCCATGCAGGTCTTGAACCGGTGCTTGGTTCAGACTGGATGAGGGCGAACAAACTGAAATTGAATCCAGACAAGACCGAGGTCCTCCTGGTGAGTCGTGAGGCCAAACAGGGCGTAGGGTTACAGCTACACTCCCCCTGAAGGCGCAGGTTCGCAGCTTGAGAGTGATCCTAGATTCACCGTTGAGCCAGGACTCGGCGGTGGCTAGGGGAGCTTCTGCACAGCCAGTTTCGCCGGTACCTTGGGAAGTCTGACTTGGCCACAGTGGTCTTGTTACATCCCGAATAGATTACTGCAATGCACTCTACGTGGGGTTGCTTTTGAAGACTGTTTGGACGCTCCAAATAGTCCAATGGGCAGCAGCCAGGCTGCTCTCTGGAGCGGCGTACAGGGAGCATACCACCACCCTGTTACGTCAGCTCCACTGGCTGCCAGTCTGCTACCGAGCGCAATTCAAAGTGCTGGCGTTAGCCTATAAAGCCCTAAACAATTCTGGCCCAGCTTACCTGTCCAAAAGCATCTCCCTCTATGACTCACCTTGGAGGTTAAGATCATTGGGGAGGCCCTGCTCTCGATCCCACCGCCCAATTCCAAAAGGAACAATTACAATTAAAGCCAAACATTAAAACATAAATTACTTAAAACAACAATTAAAAATCACGCAAGTTCCAAATCGTAATCCAGGATTGGTCCATTAGTCCATCGCTTTAAAAGTTCTCAATTATTGCACTGCTATAGTTACTGCTCAAATGCTTGGTCCCATAACCATGACTTTAAGGGTTTTTCCCCCTCAAAGACAGGATGGAGGGGGCTGTGCTGATTTCATTGGGGAGGGAATTCCACAGGGGAGGGGCCACCACTGAGAAGGGTCACGGTCAGGGTCAGGATCAGGTGTGGGGGGGTCCAGGGTGGGGGTTGGGGTTAGTGGTTAGGGTGAGGGTTAGGGTCGTGGTTGGGGTTAGGTATTTGTGTTTGGTTATGTTTACATTAGGGGTTAGGGTTAGGGGTTAGGGTAGTTGTGGTTGGGGTTAGGGTTAGAGTTAGGGTTGATATTTGTGTTTGGTTATGTTTATGTTAGGGGTTCGGGTAGTTGTGGTTGGGGTTAGGGCTAGAGTTAGGGTTGATATTTGTGTTTGGTTATGTTTATGTTAGGGGTTCGGGTAGTTGTGGTTGGGGTTAGGGCTAGAGTTAGGGTTGATATTTGTGTTTGGTTATGTTTATGTTAGGGGTCAGGGTTAGGGGTTAGGGTAGTTGTGGTTGGGGTTAGAGTTAGGGTTGATATTTGTGTTTGGTTACGTCAATGGTTAAGGTTGTGGTTAGGGGTTGGGTTAAGGAGTCAAGAGTCAGGGGTTATGGGTCGGGGTCGGGTAGGTTAGGGTTGAGAGTTAAGGGTCAGGGTCAGGGTGAGGTATTCCCGCTGTCTAGTTCCCTATGCGCCTTCCCTCCTCCCCACATGAGGAGCAAAAAAGACTCACCGGGATGTGGACCAAACCAGGCGACACAGGTACAGGCTGCAAAGGCAACGGGCAAGAAGCAAGAACCACGAGAGAGAGAGAGAGAGAGCGACTGCCTTCCTTCCTTCCTGCTGTGAACAGGAAAGTGAGCTTCCCAAGGGAACGGCCTTCAGAGGGAGATGCTGCAGCGCATCACAAGGGTCTCCATGGCGCCCCCTGCAGGCACAGAACAGCCATCCAGGGAGGGAGGGGGGAGGGAGGGGGGAGGGAGGGGGGGAGGAAGAGCTCCCTTGATGGACAGGACCAGAGGAGGGGCAGGATGGGAAAGCCATCCTCATAATATATAATAATCATAATAATATAACATCAGAAAAAGAATACAATCATATATGATAAAATATCATAAGAATTATTATATTATATCATAATTGTAATTTGACTTTGGTCAAAGCACAGGATCGTATATTTTGGCAAAAGGTAGATTTGCGTGAAGCCCAAAGGAGTGGACCGACATCAAATCGGATAGGATAATTATGATATTGTATTATATTATAATATTACAATGATTTTATCCTATCCAATCTGACATCGATATTATCATAATAAAGCAATAATCATGCGATAGTATAATAATTGTAATATATTATAAAGACTTAAGAGCCCCGGTGGCGAAGTGTGTTAAAGAGCTGAGCTGCTGAACTTGCAGACCGAAAGGTCGCAGGTTCAAATCCGGGGAGTGGAGTGAGCACCCACTGTCAGCTCCAGCTTCTGCCAACCTAGCAGTTTGAAAACATGCCAATGTGAGTAGATCAATAGGTACCACTTCAGGTAACGGCCCTCCATGCAGTCATGCCAGTGGCCACATGACCTCGGAGGTGTCTACGGACAACGCCGGCTCTTTGGCTTAGAAATGGAGATGAGCCCCAACCCCCAGAATCAGACATAATAGTTCTGTTATAAAATTGAAATATATTATATTGTGAAACGAGGTAAATCTGTGGAAGGGAAGGGGGCTTGGCTGGGACCTCACGAAGGAAGGCTTTCCCATAGACTGTCACTGTGAGGTTATTCTGTAATATAGCGCAGCATTATGATTATTATATTATTGTGTTATTATATATTATTATCATTTTATTTATTAGTTTATTATACTGTTATTATATTATCAAATAATATTGATTTTTTTTCTCCGTGTCAGGAGCAACCGGAGTTGCTTCTGGAGTGAGAGAATGGGCTGTCTGCAAGGACGTTGCCCAGGGGACGTTGCCCGGATGTCTTGATGTTTTACCGTCCTTGTGGGAGGCTTCTCTCCTGTCCCCGCGTGGAGCTGGAGCTGACAGAGGGAGCTCACCCGCGCTCTCCCCGGGTGGGATTCGAACCTGGCAGCCTTCAGGTCAGCAGCCCAACCTTCAAGTCACGAGGCTGTTATTCCCTAGGCCACCGGAGGCTCCTATATTTGATAATAATATTATATAATAACATTCTCTAAAAGTATTATTATTAATAATATTATTATTATAACAACTCGGCGTTGCCCAGGTTATTTGACCAAGTCAGTGTTTTTATTATTGTCCAAAAGGCATAAGGAATGGGATGAACTACAACTCCCATCATGCCCGGTTCTCCCCCAGAAACTCCGTCAGGACTTCAAGGGTGTGACGTTGGGCAACTCTGCTCAGGAGCCCCGCCCTGCCGCCCGTCCATCAAAGGAGGGGGAGCAGGAAGCAGCCAATGGGGGGCCTCCGGTGGGCGAGGCGTCCCGGGCTCAGCCAATGGGAGGGAAGAGGGCGGGCTCCGGGGAAGGAGGAGGACGAGGAGGAAGATGGCGGCGCCTGGCCTGGCCTGAGGCCTGGTCTGTGTCTGTGAGGCGGGAAAGAAGAGAGGCCGAGAGAGAGAGAGAGAGAGAGAGAGAGAGAGAGAGAGGTCTGTGGGGAGAGGGAGGGAGGGAGGGAGGGGGCTCGCCTGGGGTGCCCGGGGGGGAGGCGGAGGGGCCCGGTTGGCGGCGGGAGGGTGGGCCAGGCCCGTCCTTGGCTGGCGGAGGGAGGGAGGGAGGACTACAACTCCCAGGATGTCTGGTGTGTTGTGTCTCAGAACTTTGTCAGTCTGGGTTCGGAAGTTCCACAGTATCTTTGCGTGCTCATTCTCCAAGACTTTTGCAGGTTTATGATCCCACCAGTTCTTTGCTGCTGGGAGGTGGGACTTGAGGCATAAGTTCCAATGAATCATTTGGGCCATAGAGTTGTGCCTCTGTTTGTAGTCTGTCTGTGCGATTTTCTTACAGCAGCTGAGGATATGATCCATGGTTTCGTCAGTTTCCTTGCAGAGTCTGCATTTTGGGTCATCGGATGATTTTTGGATCTTGGCCTTAATTGCATTTGTTCTGATGGCTTGCTCCTGGGCTAATTATTATAATTATTATAATTATTATGAAACCAGGCCTGCATGCACAGCTGGCCATATTGGGTCTCTGTGCCAAGTCTGGTCCAGATCTGACCTCAGCTGGGTTCAGCGCTCTCGGCTACAGGTGAACTACAACTCCCAGAACCAAGGTCCGTTCCCCTAAATCCCTGCAGACTGTTCAGTGGGTGATGGGGCTTCTCTGGGCCAAGTCTGGTCCCTGTCCATGGTCAGTGGGGGTCCCAGTGTGGCTGGCTGCAGGTGAACTACAACTCCCAGAACCAAGGTCCGTTCCCCTCAATCCCTGCAGACTGTTCAGTGGGTGATGGGGCTTCTCTGGGCCAAGTCTGGTCCCAGTCCATGGTCAGTGGGGGTCCCAGTGTGGCTGGAGGCAGGTGAACTACAACTCCCAGAACCAAGGTCCGTTCCCCTAAATCCCTGCAGACTGTTCAGTGGGTGATGGGGCTTCTCTGGGCCAAGTCTGGTCCCTGTCCATGGTCAGTGGGGGTCCCAGTGTGGCTGGCTGCAGGTGAACTACAACTCCCAGAACCAAGGTCCGTTCCCCTCAATCCCTGCAGACTGTTCAGTGGGTGATGGGGCTTCTCTGGGCCAAGTCTGGTCCCAGTCCATGGTCAGTGGGGGTCCCAGTGTGGCTGGAGGCAGGTGAACTACAACTCCCAGAACCAAGGTCCGTTCCCCTAAATCCCTGCAGACTGTTCAGTGGGTGATGGGGCTTCTCTGGGCCAAGTCTGGTCCCGGTCCATGGTCAGTGGGGGTCACAGTGTGGCTGGAGGCAGGTGAACTACAACTCCCAGAACCAAGGTCCGTTCCCCTAAATCCCTGCAGACTGTTCAGTGGGTGATGGGGCTTCTCTGGGCCAAGTCTGGTCCCAGTCCATGGTCAGTGGGGGTCACAGTGTGGCTGGAGGCAGGTGAACTACAACTCCCAGAACCAAGGTCCGTTCCCCTCAATCCCTGCAGACTGTTCAGTGGGTGATGGGGCTTCTCTGGGCCAAGTCTGGTCCCGGTCCATGGTCAGTGGGGGTCCCAGTGTGGCTGGAGGCAGGTGAACTACAACTCCCAGAACCAAGGTCCGTTCCCCTCAATCCCTGCAGACTGTTCAGTGGGTGATGGGGCTTCTCTGGGCCAAGTCTGGTCCCAGTCCATGGTCAGTGGGGGTCCCAGTGTGGCTGGAGGCAGGTGAACTACAACTCCCAGAACCAAGGTCCGTTCCCCTAAATCCCTGCAGACTGTTCAGTGGGTGATGGGGCTTCTCTGGGCCAAGTCTGGTCCCAGTCCATGGTCAGTGGGGGTCCCAGTGTGGCTGGAGGCAGGTGAACTACAACTCCCAGAACCAAGGTCCGTTCCCCTCAATCCCTGCAGACTGTTCAGTGGGTGATGGGGCTTCTCTGGGCCAAGTCTGGTCCCAGTCCATGGTCAGTGGGGGTCCCAGTGTGGCTGGAGGCAGGTGAACTACAACTCCCAGAACCAAGGTCCGTTCCCCTCAATCCCTGCAGACTGTTCAGTGGGTGATGGGGCTTCTCTGGGCCAAGTCTGGTCCCGGTCCATGGTCAGTGGGGGTCCCAGTGTGGCTGGAGGCAGGTGAACTACAACTCCCAGAACCAAGGTCCGTTCCCCTCAATCCCTGCAGACTGTTCAGTGGGTGACGGGGCTTCTCTGGGCCAAGTCTGGTCCCAGTCCATGGTCAGTGGGGGTCCCAGTGTGGCTGGAGGCAGGTGAACTACAACTCCCAGAACCAAGGTCCGTTCCCCTAAATCCCTGCAGACTGTTCAGTGGGTGATGGGGCTTCTCTGGGCCAAGTCTGGTCCCAGTCCATGGTCAGTGGGGGTCCCAGTGTGGCTGGAGGCAGGTGAACTACAACTCCCAGAACCAAGGTCCGTTCCCCTCAATCCCTGCAGACTGTTCAGTGGGTGATGGGGCTTCTCTGGGCCAAGTCTGGTCCCAGTCCATGGTCAGTGGGGGTCCCAGTGTGGCTGGAGGCAGGTGAACTACAACTCCCAGAACCAAGGTCCGTTCCCCTCAATCCCTGCAGACTGTTCAGTGGGTGATGGGGCTTCTCTGGGCCAAGTCTGGTCCCAGTCCATGGTCAGTGGGGGTCCCAGTGTGGCTGGAGGCAGGTGAACTACAACTCCCAGAACCAAGGTCCGTTCCCCTCAATCCCTGCAGACTGTTCAGTGGGTGATGGGGCTTCTCTGGGCCAAGTCTGGTCCCGGTCCATGGTCAGTGGGGGTCCCAGTGTGGCTGGAGGCAGGTGAACTACAACTCCCAGAACCAAGGTCCGTTCCCCTCAATCCCTGCAGACTGTTCAGTGGGTGATGGGGCTTCTCTGGGCCAAGTCTGGTCCCAGTCCATGGTCAGTGGGAGTCCCAGTGTGGCTGGAGGCAGGTGAACTACAACTCCCAGAACCAAGGTCCGTTCCCCTCAATCCCTGCAGACTGTTCAGTGGGTGATGGGGCTTCTCTGGGCCAAGTCTGGTCCCAGTCCATGGTCAGTGGGGGTCCCAGTGTGGCTGGAGGCAGGTGAACTACAACTCCCAGAACCAAGGTCCGTTCCCCTCAATCCCTGCAGACTGTTCAGTGGGTGATGGGGCTTCTCTGGGCCAAGTCTGGTCCCAGTCCATGGTCAGTGGGAGTCCCAGTGTGGCTGGAGGCAGGTGAACTACAACTCCCAGAACCAAGGTCCGTTCCCCTCAATCCCTGCAGACTGTTCAGTGGGTGATGGGGCTTCTCTGGGCCAAGTCTGGTCCCAGTCCATGGTCAGTGGGGGTCCCAGTGTGGCTGGAGGCAGGTGAACTACAACTCCCAGAACCAAGGTCCGTTCCCCTCAATCCCTGCAGACTGTTCAGTGGGTGATGGGGCTTCTCTGGGCCAAGTCTGGTCCCAGTCCATGGTCAGTGGGAGTCCCAGTGTGGCTGGAGGCAGGTGAACTACAACTCCCAGAACCAAGGTCCGTTCCCCTAAATCCCTGCAGACTGTTCAGTGGGTGATGGGGCTTCTCTGGGCCAAGTCTGGTCCCAGTCCATGGTCAGTGGGGGTCCCAGTGTGGCTGGAGGCAGGTGAACTACAACTCCCAGAACCAAGGTCCGTTCCCCTCAATCCCTGCAGACTGTTCAGTGGGTGATGGGGCTTCTCTGGGCCAAGTCTGGTCCCAGTCCATGGTCAGTGGGGGTCCCAGTGTGGCTGGAGGCAGGTGAACTACAACTCCCAGAACCAAGGTCCGTTCCCCTCAATCCCTGCAGACTGTTCAGTGGGTGATGGGGCTTCTCTGGGCCAAGTCTGGTCCCGGTCCATGGTCAGTGGGGGTCCCAGTGTGGCTGGAGGCAGGTGAACTACAACTCCCAGAACCAAGGTCCGTTCCCCTCAATCCCTGCAGACTGTTCAGTGGGTGATGGGGCTTCTCTGGGCCAAGTCTGGTCCCAGTCCATGGTCAGTGGGGGTCCCAGTGTGGCTGGAGGCAGGTGAACTACAACTCCCAGAACCAAGGTCCGTTCCCCTCAATCCCTGCAGACTGTTCAGTGGGTGATGGGGCTTCTCTGGGCCAAGTCTGGTCCCAGTCCATGGTCAGTGGGGGTCCCAGTGTGGCTGGAGGCAGGTGAACTACAACTCCCAGAACCAAGGTCCGTTCCCCTCAATCCCTGCAGACTGTTCAGTGGGTGATGGGGCTTCTCTGGGCCAAGCCTGGTCCCAGTCCATGGTCAGTGGGGGTCCCAGTGTGGCTGGAGGCAGGTGAACTACAACTCCCAGAACCAAGGTCCGTTCCCCTAAATCCCTGCAGACTGTTCAGTGGGTGATGGGGCTTCTCTGGGCCAAGTCTGGTCCCAGTCCATGGTCAGTGGGGGTCCCAGTGTGGCTGGAGGCAGGTGAACTACAACTCCCAGAACCAAGGTCCGTTCCCCTAAATCCCTGCAGACTGTTCAGTGGGTGATGGGGCTTCTCTGGGCCAAGTCTGGTCCCAGTCCATGGTCAGTGGGGGTCCCAGTGTGGCTGGAGGCAGGTGAACTACAACTCCCAGAACCAAGGTCCGTTCCCCTCAATCCCTGCAGACTGTTCAGTGGGTGATGGGGCTTCTCTGGGCCAAGTCTGGTCCCGGTCCATGGTCAGTGGGGGTCCCAGTGTGGCTGGCTGCAGGTGAACTACAACTCCCAGAACCAAGGTCCGTTCCCCTAAATCCCTGCAGACTGTTCAGTGGGTGATGGGGCTTCTCTGGGCCAAGTCTGGTCCCAGTCCATGGTCAGTGGGGGTCCCAGTGTGGCTGGAGGCAGGTGAACTACAACTCCCAGAACCAAGGTCCGTTCCCCTCAATCCCTGCAGACTGTTCAGTGGGTGATGGGGCTTCTCTGGGCCAAGTCTGGTCCCAGTCCATGGTCAGTGGGGGTCCCAGTGTGGCTGGAGGCAGGTGAACTACAACTCCCAGAACCAAGGTCCGTTCCCCTCAATCCCTGCAGACTGTTCAGTGGGTGATGGGGCTTCTCTGGGCCAAGTCTGGTCCCAGTCCATGGTCAGTGGGGGTCCCAGTGTGGCTGGAGGCAGGTGAACTACAACTCCCAGAACCAAGGTCCGTTCCCCTAAATCCCTGCAGACTGTTCAGTGGGTGATGGGGCTTCTCTGGGCCAAGTCTGGTCCCAGTCCATGGTCAGTGGGGGTCCCAGTGTGGCTGGAGGCAGGTGAACTACAACTCCCAGAACCAAGGTCCGTTCCCCTCAATCCCTGCAGACTGTTCAGGTGGTGACGGGGCTTCTCTGGGCCAAGTCTGGTCCCAGTCCATGGTCAGTGGGGGTCCCAGTATTGCTGGAGGCAGGTGAACTACAACTCCCATCAAGGACACTTGTGCCAAGAGGACAGGGAACATGAAGAGGAAAACCAGAGGGAAGCGATTATGTAGTTTTATGTTTTTTTTTCTTTTTCTTGTTTCAGTTGTTCTCATTGTATTGTTTATTTGTTATATGTTTTTAATTGTGTTTTAATAATAATAATAATAATAACAACAGCAACTTTATTTTTATACCCCGCCTCCATTTCCCAGAAGGGACTCGGGGCAGCTTACACGGGCCCAAGCCCAAATGGTACAAACATTGTAATAAAACCAATAAATACAAAACAGATCTATTATTATTATTATTATTATTATTAAACTTATATACCGCTACTCCCGGTTTGGCTCGGAGCGGTTTACAAAAATAGATTAAAACAATACACTTGGCTTTAAAATAGCAATAAAAACAATAAAAGCAACAATAAAAGCAACAATAAAAAGAGACATAGCCCTATGTATCTATAAAACATAGTAAATCACATTACAAATAAAACATGGTTTGAAAAAACATCTGAGGACTCTCATAAAAGTGACCTGGAGTCCTTATTTATGCTGGGCTTGGTCTCCATGCAAGCTGCCCCGAGTCCCTTCGGGGAGAGAGATTGTGGTGGGAATAAAGTTCTTCTTCTTCTTCTTCTTCTTCTTATTATTATTATTATTATGATGTACGCACAATATATAGGTGTCAATTTTCCAATTCCCGGTCACTTCCTCCCTCCCTTCCTTCCTTCCTTCCTTCCTCCCCCACCTCACTCCATTCTTCCTTCCCTTTCTTCCCCCTCCCTCCTTATTTATTTATTGAGGTATACGTGATCGGTCCTCCCCCCCGGTGGCGCAGCGGATTAAACTGCTGAACTTGCTGACCAAAAGGTTGGCAGGTTCGAATCTAGGGAGCAGAGCGAGCTCCCGCTGTTAGCCCCAGCTTCTGCCATCCTGGCAGTTCGAAACTACTTAGCTACTTGTGATTCCTTTATTTTATCACTTTTAAACTTATTTATTATGCAATGCTTTTGACATGAAATAAATTAATAAGCAGTCCGAGAACATGCAAATGCGAGTAGATCAATAGGTACCTCTTCTGCGGGAAGGTAACAGCTCTCCATGCAGTCATGCCAGTGGCCACATGACCTAGGAGGTGTCTACGGACAATGCCGGCTCTTTGTCTTAGAAATGGAGATGAGCCCCAACCCCAGAGTCGGGCAGGACTGGACTTCATGTCACGGGAAAATCCTGACCTTACTGTGTGTTCTGCACAATTGTGTGCTTTTGTGAACCGCTCCGAGTCCCTTCGGGGAGATGGTGGCAGGGTACAAATGAATAATAACAACAATAATAAAACTTTGTTCATATACCGCCCTATTTATCTCCTCAAGAGACTCAGGGCAGTTTCCAATAAGGACACCATACCACAACTTAAAACCAGGCAACAACAAAACGTAATACAATCATGAGCATAAGTATAGTGCAAATCAATCAATGAACCACAGGCTTAGGAACCAATGACAAGATACTTCACAAGCAGGCCAGGAGACAGTGGCCAAGGGTTCAGTGTTGGGGTTCAACTAGAAGGTGCCAGGCGGGTCCAGTGCAACAGTATGGCATGGCCAATAAAGTTTAGGTATAAAGTTTATCTATATATATATAAAAGAGTGATGGCATCACGGCGACCCACAAAACAACAAAACTACAGACCCCCCAACCTTGAAATTTGACAACACAACCCCTCATCCATGCCTCTAGGTTGATACAACAAAAAGAAAAGAAAAATAAAGTCCTAATTAGAGAGAGAGGAATAATTGTTTTTATCCAATTGCTGCCAGTTAGAAGGCTAAGCTCCGCCCACTTGGTCTCTTAGCAACCCACTCAGCCCAGTGTTAATAAAAGAATAAAAAATAAAATAAATACAAATAATACAATAAAATAATTAAAAACACTAAAAAATTAATACAAGAAAATACTATAACAAAATAACTAAAAATAATACAACAAAATAATAAAATATAATAAATAAAAAAGATAAGTTACAATAAAATTAATTTAAAAAATACAAATAACGTCAAATAAAAATTCCACAAGAACTTTTAACCAATACCACCACCACTTTGCCACAGCAACGCGTGGCCGGGCACAGCTAGTATTTATATAAGGGAGTTACTCTGTTCATTATACCAATTCTTTTCAGACTTTCCTTTACTTTGTATCAATGCTATCCTTCCAAACCATAATAATTTGAGTTTAGCGTATTCTAAATTTTTTATATTTATTTCCTTTCTTCATTTAATAAAATTATTAGTCTCTATAACTTTTAATTTTTGCTACATTTATTTCCAAATATTTAATTGAGTATTTAAAACAGGAGGGGGGAAATTAATTAAAGACTCATTTTTAAAATTTCTTTTCCTGATAATTAAATAATTTATGAAGTATATTTAGAACCCTACCCATTAAACTGACATTTGTCTCCCTGCTATGAAACCACATTGATCTTCATTGATATACTTATATATATATATATATATAAATTCATTCATTCTTTTTGCCATAATTTCTGTTGAAATTTTAGCATCTTGATTTATTAACTCAATGGGTCTATGTGATCCGGGTTCTGTTGGGTCCTTGTTAGGTTTCAAAATTAACATAATCAGAGACTGTTCCCGAGATGGTGGGATCTTCTCTCCTGTTATTATTATATCATTCTTTTAATTTAGGTATTAATATGGTTTTAATTTTTCTATAATATTCCGGTCCCAGCCCATCCATTTCTGGAGTCTTCCCGGCTTTTAAATTATCTATAATTTTTCCAGTCTCTTTTTCTGGAATTAATTGTTCCATAACTAATTCATCTGTTTCCTGGATCTTTATTTTTCCAATATTTTTCAATATATTCCTCTATTTTACTTTTGGAGTTTTCTTTTGCTGAGTATAGTTCTTGGCAAGATCTTGGAAAAGCTAATATTTTGTCTTCCATTCTTGTATGATTCTTACCTTCCTTGTCTTTAATGGATGGTATTATTTTCTTCCCTTTCTAACGTGTGCTGCTTTGGCTCATAATCTAGAGTTTCTGTATTACTGTATTCAAAGTATTCTCTATTTAAAAACTTCAAATTTCTTTGAGTCCTTTCTAACTCATGTTTTGCTAGCTGTTTTCTCATTGCTAATGCTTTTATATAGCTTTGTTTATCCTTTTCATCTCTAATTCCTTAATATCCAATTCTAATCTTTTTTCTTGTTATTTTCTTTAAATTACGTTGTTCTTCATTAAAATTCCTCTGGCTACTGCTTTCATTGTATCCCATATCATCATAGTGGAGCAATTGATGTGATGATAATGATGATGATGATGATGATGATGATAAATCTTTATTTATCATCATCATCCATCCCTGCCACCATCTCTCCTAAGGGACTCTGGGCAGCCCACAGAAGCACTCCACGTGCCGCATTTAAACAGCAATACACAAGTATAAATACAAAGACATAAGTGAAATCAACAGCGTATATAAAATCCCACTAATAAAATTGTAAGAGTATGAAATTATAAAAATTCCTGAAACGCAATAGAACCTGCAGAAGGCCGGCTATCTGCCGTAACCATCCAACTGCGGAGCAGTGGTTCATCAAGCTGACCAGAGATTGCTCAGGATCAAAGGACTGTCTGAAGAGCCATGTTTTAAACTCACCCAAAAGACTTGAAGTGTGGGGCTAATCTGATTTCTTTAGAGCCGGAGAGCCACCTACGCAACCCCCCCCCCCCCCTTTCTCTTGTATTTGAGATGGTGGAAGATGCGGTCTGGAAGACAGGTTGGATCCGAAGCATATAGGGCTTTATAGGCAATCACCTGCATCCGGGGTTTTGGGGTTCGGTGCCATCTCTATGCAGATGACACTCAACTCTACTACTCTTTTCCACCGGAGTCCAAGGAAGCCCCCCGTGTCCTGAATCAGTGTCTGGCCGCTGTGATGGGCTGGATGAGGGCAAACAAGCTGAAGCTTAATCCTGACAAGACAGAGGTCCTCCAGGCCAGTCGCACGTTGGATCGGGGTGTAGGGTGGCCACCTGTTCTCCCCCTGAAGACACAGCTCCACAGTCTGGGAGTCCTCTTGGGATCAGTGCTGACGCTTGATTCTCAGGTGTCGGTGGTGGCTGGGAGGGCCTTTGCACAATTAAAGCTTGTGCGCCAGCTGTGACCGTACCTCGAGAAGTCTGACTTGGCCACGGTGGTCCACGCATTGGTTACCTCAAGACTGGACTACTGCAATGCACTCTATGTGGGGCTGCCTTTGAAGACGGCCCAGAAAATGCTACTGATACAAAGGTCGGCAGCCAGATTGTTAACAGGAGCTAGTTACAGGGAGCGTAATACGCCTCTCCTGAAGCAGCTCCATTGGCTGCCAATATGTTTCCAGTCCCAATTCAAAGTGCAAAGCCCTAAATGGTTCGGGTCCTGTCTATCTTTTTGACCGCGATTCTCTCTATAAACCAGCGCGGGCTCGCAGATCTTCCGGGGAGGCCCTCCTTTCACTCCCACCACCATCTGAAACGTGGTTGGTGGGAACGAGGGAGAGGGCCTTCTCCGTGGTGGCCCCCCGGCTCTGGAACTCTCTCCCCAGGGAGCTCAGACTAGCACCCACCCTAACCACATTCCCAAAAAGCTTGAATGTGCTTTTGAATAATCAGCTGCACTCATCATACAGTCCAAATCGTCTTGCTGTCTCCTGCCCTGTTTCCCTGAAAATAAGACATCCCCTGAAAGTAATACCTAGTAGAGGTTTTGCCGAATTGCTAAATATAAGGCCTCCCCCGAAAGTAAGATCTAGAAAAGTTATTGTTTGGAAGCATGCCACCGAACAGAACACCAGAGCATGCAGGATTGGTAAATGGACGTACCATAGATTGTTGTACATGGAAATAACGGTCGTAACAAGAAATTCTTGATAGAATTCACAGTTTGGTTATGCTGGTTTGTGATGACATTTACTGTACAGTATATAATAAACTAGCTTGGAGAGCCGGCGATGCCCGGGTCATTTGAGAAAGGCATTGTTTGCCTGTGTTCCAAGTGTAGCCTATATCCAATGTCAGCTGGGTTCAGTGGGTGCGGGTGAGCTCCAACTCCCATATGCAAGTCCCATTGTCCAGTGTCCATCCCCCTCCAAACAGAGCCAGTATGTAGAATAGGTCATGAGGGCTCCATGTACCATGTTTGGTCTTGATCAGTCATTTGTGTGGGTCGCGGTGCTCTCAGGAAGTGAGTGAAGGTATTGGAAGTCCCATCGTCCATGGTCCATCATCCTCCAAACTGCACCTGGGTGTAGAGTGAGTCATGGGTGTTCTCTGTTTGAAGTTTGGTCTTGATGAGACATTGATGGGGGTGACAGTGGTCTCAGGAAGTGAATGAATATACTGCAAGTCCCATCATCCAAGGTCCAAGCTCTTTCAAATCTCACCAAGATGTAGAGTGGGCCCTGGTGGCTCTATGTGCCAAGTTTGGTCTTGATCAGTCATTGGTGGGGGTCACAGTAGTCCCAGGAAGTGACTGAAGATATTGTAAGTCCCCTCATCCACGGTCCCTCTTCCCCCAAACTGCACCAGGATGTAAAGTGGGCTACCCTGCACCTGCGTGTCAAGTTTGATCCAGTTTTGTCATTCATGGGCATCACAGTGGTTTGTGGGAGGTGAATTGGATGAATGTACTGCAAATCCCATAATCCTTGGTCCACCCTCCGTCAAACTGCTGCAGCATGTGAAGTGTGTCCTTTGGGATCTGTGTGCCTGGTTTGGTTCAGTTGTGTGATTTGTGGCAGTTGCTGTGGTCTCAAGAAGTGAGGGGAGGTACTGCAAATTCCATCATCCTTGGTCCATCCTGCCCCAATATACATCAGGACGTAAAGGGGTCGACAGGAGTTCTGTATGCCAAGTTTGGTCCATTTCTATCATTGGTGGGCATTGCAGTAGTCTGTGGGAGTTAAAGTGTTTGAAAGTACTGCAAATCCCATCATCTGTGGTCCATCCTCCCCCAAATGGCAGCAGGTCATAAAGTGCATCGTGGGGATGAAGTGTGCCAAGTTTGGTGCAGATCCGTCATTCCTGTTGGTCTCAGTGGCCTGGGATAGTGGCGGCCAATCAAAACGCGAGCACATATTCCGCCAGGCCAATCAAAACGCGAGCACATATTCCGCCAGGCCAATCAAAACGCGAGCCCATATTCCGCCAGGCCAATCAAAACGCTGATACATACTCCGATTTCACTTTTATTATATATATAGATGTTCATTTTTTTGTTCAAAAATAAATGTGAATTCTTCTCTGTGGAAAAATAAGACGTCCCCTGAAAATAAGACCTAGCACATCTTTGAGAGCAAAAATTAATATAAGGCACTGTCTTATTTTCGGGAAAACAGGGCAACACTTTACCCCACTCTGGTTCCACGATTCATGTTTCACTATTCACTATTCAAGTCAGCCCCTCCCACGTAATCCTAAACAGCCCCACTCGCCTGTCTAATTGATATGTTATGTGTTTTATCTTAAAGTTTTAAAATGGTTTGGTTCTTGTTATGTATTTTAATTTTGTAACTTGTACTGTTCTTATGCCTATGTCAACTGTTGTTTTTAGGGCTTTGTCCCCACGTAAGCCGCCCCGAGTCCCCTTGGGGAGATGGAGGCGGGGTCTAAGAAATATATTATTATTAATATTATTATTTGTAATTGTGCTGTCCTACTTGGCTTATTTCCTGGTTGCTGTTCTTGGGAGGAATGTTCCATTGGCTCTCATTTTGGGGGTGGAGCTTGGGACTCCCCTTGGATGAGGTTTGGATGAGATGGTTCAGCCTGGGAGCTAATCTCTAGAGCAGGGGTCCCCAAACTAAGGCCCGGGGGCCGGATGTGGCCCTCCAAGGTCATTGACCTGGCCCCTGTCCTAAACTTTAGACTTAGGGTTGACCTAAGTCTACCTGGTCTTTGGAGGTCTCTTTGCTTACTTATGGCCTCATGAGATCGTCTAGATCAGGGGTCCCCAAACTTTTTAAACAGGGGGCCAGTTCATGATCCTTCGGACCATTGGAGGGCCGGACTATAGTGGGCCGAGCAATAATAATAATAATTAATAATAATAATAATAACAACAACAACAATAAAAAGAGGGTTGGAAGAGACCCTTTAGGCCATTGAGTCCAATCCCCTTCTGCCTTTGTGCACCGAAAGCATAAGCAAAGCACCCCTGTCAGATGGCCACCCAGCCTCAATGTTAATAATAATAATAATAATAATAATAATAATAATAATAATAATAATAAAGAGGGTTGGAAGAGACCTCTTGGGCCATTTAGTCCAACCCCCTTCAGCCTCGTGCATCAAAAGCACAAGCAAAGCATCCCTGACAGATGGCCACCCAGCCTCAATGTTAATAATAATAATAATAATAATAATAATAATAATAATAATAATTCTCAATTAAAAGACAAAGTATGGATTGTCGATGTTGCAATCCCAGGGGACAGCAGGATTGAGGAGAAACAATTGGAAAAGCGGACACAATATGAGGATATAAAGATCGAACTGCAAAGACTCTGGCACAAGCCAATCACGGTGGTCCCAGTGGTGATCGGCACACTGGCTGCAGTGCCTAAAGACCTTGGCCTGCACTTAAACACAATCAGCACTGACAAAATTACCATCTGTCAGCTGCAGAAGGCCACCTTACTTGGATCTACCCGCATTATTCACCGATACATTACACAGTCCTAGACACTTGGGAAGTGTCCAACATGTAATCCAATACAACAGCCAGCAGAATGTCTGCTGTGGACTCATCTTGTTGCGTTATAAATAATAATAATAATAATAATAATAATAATAATAATAATAATAATAATAATTGACAAAATTATGATCTGCCAACTGCAAAAGGCCACCCTACTGGGATCTGCACGCATCATCCGAAAATACATCACACAGTCCTAGACACTTGGGAAGTGTTCGACTTGTGATTTTGTGAAATGAAATCCAGCATATCTATCTTGTTTGCTGTGTCATACAACGTCGTTGTGTCAATAATAATAATAATAATAATAATAATAATAATAATAATGGGTTGTAAGAGAAGAAGAGACCCCTTAGGTCATTTAGCCCAACCCCCTTGTGCCATGGGGGGCCGGATAAATGGCTTCGATGGGCCGCATCCGGCCCCCGGGCCTTAGTTTGGGGACCCCTGGTCTAGATGGTCTTTGAAGGTCTCTTTGCTTAGCTATGGCCTTATGAGGCCACCTAGATGGCTTTTGGAGGTTGCTTTCCTTACCTATGGTCCTGTGAGATGGTCTAGATGGCCTTCGAGGGTCCCTTTCCTTACCTATGGTTTTATGAGATTGTCTAGATAATAATAATAATAATAAAACTTTATTTATACCCCGCCACCATCTCCCCAACGGGGACTCGGGGCGGCTTACATGGGGCCATGCCCAGGACAATACAATAAACCACAACATAATACAATTAAATAATACATTACATAAAATAAACAGTACAACATAAGATCAAAACAGCAATATAACACGAGCGGGCCGCATGAATACTACATTTAAAAACTAGATTAAAAATTAAAACTCTGGGTGAGAAAGGGATCAGAATAAAACCTCTAGGGACGGGACATCAGATAGTGAACCAGTCTAGAGGATAAATATCGGGGGGGAGTAGCATAGAACATTTACTCTCCGAAGCACACCGGAAGAGCCATGTTTTTAAATCTTTCCTGAAGGCTAAAAGGGTGGGGGCTTGCCTGATTTCAATGGGCAGCGAGTTCCACAAGCGAGGGGCCACCGCAGAGAAGGCCCTCTCCCTTGTTCCCACAAGGCGAGCCTGAGATATAGGTAGTGGCGACAGGAGGGCCTCCCCCGATGATCGGAGAGGTCGGGCAGGTTTATGATAGGAGATACGGTCACGAAGGTAGGCGGGTCCCAAACCGTTTAGGGCTTTATAAATGATGGTCTGCACCTTGAATTGGGACCGGAAGATGAACGGCAGCCAGTGGAGCTCCTTAAACATGATGGCCTTTGGCGGCCCCTTTCCTTACCAATGGTCTTATGAAACCATCTAGATGGTCTTTGAGGGCCCCTTTCCTTACCGGTGGTCTTCTGATGGCCTGATGAGATCATCTAGATGGCCTTTGAGGGTCCCTTTCCTTACCGATGGTCTTATGAGACCATGTCAATGGTCTTTGGAGGCCTTTTTGCTTACCTATGGTCTTATGAGATCATCTAAATCAGGGGTCCCCAAACTAAGGCCCTACAAGGTCATTGACCTGGTCTCTGTCCTCAACTTTAGACTTAGGGTTGACCTAAGTCTGAAACGACTTAAAGGCACACAACAACAACAATCCTAATTTTGGACTATTTCACCCTAGTCTGGCCCTCCACTTAAAAAGTTTGGGGACCCCTGCTCTAGAGGCTTTTCCCCCTCCAATTGCCATTCCAGAGAAAAACCTTAGAGATAGGTCTTAGAATTGGTCTGGGTTCTTTGACCTGGCAAATTCAAACAGGCAACATAAATCACGTACTTACCTTACAGCTTATGTATTTACCTCAAAGATAGCAAAGCTTATAGTTCACCTTGTACTTACCACCATAGCCTTGTGTACTTACCATCATACATAGTACTTACCATACAGTCATTATAGATAGTACTAGCTGTGCCCAGCCACGCGTTGCTGTGGCGAAGTGTGGTGGTATGGGAAATAAAGTATTGAGGAATTGGTGGTAGTTAAGGTAAAGGGTCCCCTGGGCTGAGTGGGTTGCTAAGGGACCAAGTGAACAGAGCTTAGCATTCTAACTGGCAGCAATTGGATAAAACAATTATTCCTCTCCCTCTAATTAGGACTTTATTTATTTATCTTTTTATTGTATCAACCTAGAGGCATGTATGAGGGGTTGTGCTGTCAATTTTCAAGGTTGTGGGGTGTTTACTTTTGTTGTTTTGTCCGCTGCCGTGATGCCATCACTCTTTTATATATATAGACTAGCTGTGCCCGGCCACGCGTTGCTGTGGCAAAGTGGTGGTGGTATTGGTTAAAAATTGTTGTGTAATTTTTATTTGACGTTATTTGCAATTTTTTTTATTAATTTTATTGTAAGTTATATTTTTATTTATTATATTTTATTATTTTCTTGTATTACTTTTAGTTATTTTCTGTTATTATAGTATTTTATTGTATTAATTTTTTAGTGTTTTTAATTATTTTTTAGTGTTTTTATTATTTTTTATTGGGTTGCTAGGAGACCAAGTTGGAGGAGCTTAGCCTTCTAACTGGCAGCAATTGGATAAAAGCAATTACTCCTCTCCCTCTAATTAGGACTTTATTTTTCTTTTCTTTTTGTTGTATCAACCTAGAGGCGTGGATGATGGGTTGTGTTGTCAAATTTCGAGGTTGGGGGGCCTGTAGTTTTGTTGTTTTGTCCGGTGCCGTGATGCCATCACTCTTTTATATATATATAGATTTACCTCATAGCCTCATACTTACCATTACAGATAGAGTTCATCATAGCCATGTACTTACCTTACAGTTTACCTCATAGCCTTGTACTTACCTTATAGTCACATCATAGCTTTAGGTATTTACCTCAAAGATAGCAAAGCTTATAGTTCACCTTGTACTTACCTTATGTACTTACCTTATAGCTTATCACCTTATGGTTTACCTCAGAGTTATTATAGATAGTTCACTATAGCTGGTATTTACCACTAAAGTCATTATAGATAGTGCTTATCATAGCCTTGTACTTACCCTATAGTACCTACCTTTCCTCATAGCTTGTGTGTTAATCCTTTATAGTCTCTATAGCTTTCATTCTCAATCAGTATACCGTGTTTCCCCGAAAATAAGACAGTGTCTTATATTAATTTTTGCTCCCAAAGATGCACTAGGTCTTATTTTCAGGGGATGTCTTATTTTTCCATGAAGAAGAATTCACATTTATTATTGAACAAAAAATGAACATTTATTATATACTGTACAGTAGTTGTCATCACAAACCAGCATAACCAGACAAACTGTGAATCCTATCAAGAATTTCTTGTTACTAATATTTCCATGTACAACACTTTATAGTATGTACATTGACCGATCCTGCATGCTCTGGTGTTCTGTTTGTTGGGCATGCTTCCAAACAAAAACTTTGCTAGGTCTTACTTTCGGGGGAGGCCTTATATTTAGCAATTCAGCAAAACCTCTACTAGGTCTTATTTTCTGGGGATGTCTTATTTTAGGGGAAACAGGGTAGTTTTATTTCTGTATAATTTCAGTGATTTTACTTCATATTATTTCTAATACATTAAAAGGACTGTTTCCTGTTTTCAATAAACATATTTTTGGTTATCTTTAATCAGCTCTAGAGCAGGGGTCCTCAAACCTTTAAAGCAGAGGGCCGGTCCACAATCCTTCAGACTGTTGAGGGCCGAATTATCATTTGGGAAAAAAAAACCCAATCAAATTCCTATGCACACTGCACATACCTTATTTGCAGTGCAAAACAACGACAATAACAATGAAAGAACAATACAATATTTAAAAATGAAAATAATTTTAACCAACATAAACCTATCAGGATTTCAATAGGAAGTGTGGGCCTGCTTCTGACCAATGAGATAGTCAGGTTAATTAGGATTGTTGTTGTTGTGTGTTTTCAAGTCATTTCAGACTTTGGGCGAGCTTAAGACCAAAATTATTTATTTATTCATTTACTACATTTATTTACTACATTTATATCCCACCCTAATCATCCCGAAGGGAACTCAGAGCAGCTGTATGTACATACAGTATATTATATTATTAGCATAGCACAATATTAGCATTATATATTACTATATTGAACTATATCACTATACTGTAATATTATATGTAATATATCACATATAATTAATATTATATGGTATTATTATTAGTATTATATTGTATAAAATGATATTATTATCAATATCATATGTATATACAATATATTATTAAAACGAATATAAAAATATTATATTATAAATGAGGGCGGGGGCCAGGTAAATGACCTTGGAGGGCCGCATCTGGCCCCCGGGCCTTAGTTTGGGGACCCCTGTTCTAGAGTATTTACTTTGGGGTTTGAGGTATAATTATAAGGTAAACCGAAGCCGCTTGGGTAGCCAGACCTGGAAATAGCCATTTCCCCCCAGCGTGCCTTCACAGTCATCATCTTCTGTTTATAGCAGTAGCCAAGGCCTCGGCAGTTGAGCGATATCCCCCTTCCTTCTAGATCTGCCTTAACCATGTGAGGGTGCCAGAGTTTGGGGAGATAGAATACCAGGCCCTTTCTTTTGGAAGTTCCCACGGAAGCCCATTCTTCTCCCAGGCGTTTTCGTTTTCAGCCGTACAGAATCAAGGGAGAACCTTTCAGGCCATCTGGAGACCCCTTGAAGGTTCTTCCCAAAGGCATTCTCACACAGACCAGTTGTTGGCTTTGTGTGTTGGACGGCTCTCCTGCTCTCCCTTCCCTTTCCACACTTCTCGCCTCCTCCTCTGCCCCCTCACCTCCGTCCGTCCGTTGCTCTTTCTCACCTGTCGTTTGATGCTTTTTTCCCCCCGTCTTTTGATCTGGCGCACGCCCGTTCCTCTCTTATCCGGGTAGAAGTTAACTGGCTTCCTCCCCTCAGAGGTCAATGTATTCTTTTTTTGTCGTTTCGTTCTGTTTAGCAGTTCTCGTAATGTTGGTGCTGGTGGCAGATGGAACTTTAGGGAGACTTTCGTCCCCTGTGCCTTTCGGCTTGAGCTGCCCCTCTTTGCACGCCGCTGCCGGGCGTTTTGGGGACGTCTCCTTGAGGGAGGCGCCCCTCCTGACGCCGTCGGCCGGTCGCGCTGTGAGGGTAGAGCCCCCTGGGCCTCGATCCACCGCAAGGGAGGGGGGTCACCACCACCCCTAGCTCCAAACCAGGCTGTCCCCTTGGAGCTCCAAGGAGACACGTTGTCCACCACGTTGCCACCAACCGGAAGTCAAGCACGAGGACCTCTTCGCCCTCACTCAAGTGCAGCCTTGTTCCCTCCGGGAGGCACCTGCTTTCGTTCCGTCACAAGGACAAGGACTGCAAACGGTGACAGCTGCCTCTCAGCAACACCCGCCTCCCTCCTTCCCTCCCTCACCCGAGTATAAGCCAGGGGGGGGCTTTTTCAGCATTAAAAACATGCTGAAAAGCCGGCTTATACTTGAGTAATTGTTTGTAGTTCCATCGCTACCATTAGAAACCTTCCTTCTGTATCTGTCTTAACCATGTGAGGGTGCCAGAGTTTGGGGAGATAGAATACCAGGCCCTTTCTTTTGGAAGTTCCCACGGAAGCCAATTCTTCTCCCAGTCGTTTTTGTTTTCAGCCTTACAGAATCAAGGGATAACCTTTCAGGCCCTTGACGGTTCTTCCCAAAGGCATCCAAGGAAGACCTTTTCTCTCCATGGCCTCCAGTTTTCTTTGGATTTCCCCTGGATGGAGGAAAAAGAAGGAAAGGGGGAAGTGGGCAAAGGTGAAGGGAGTCGGCAGGAAGGAGGCTTTGTGGCTGGAGCTGTGCCTGTCTTTGCATCTCATCATGGGCTCTACAGAGGGAATGCATGAATGCCTGAATGGAACTTAGTTCAGCATGGACTCAATTTGTGAACGTGGTTGTGAATGAGCCAGTTGGGAAGGCAGGTCCTTCTTAGTTTGGAAGATTCATTTGGGAAATGTGGCCGGAGTGACCCTTTGAGATGCCGAGGAAGCAGAGTGGGGAGTCCCTGTGGCAGGGGAGATAAGGACACAATCCATAAAGAAATCCTTGTTCCTTTGCGCATTTAGCACAATGCTGGTAATTCACGGAAACCCAGGATCCAGAACAGGGCTCCTCAAACTTTTAAAGCAGAGGGCCGGTCCACAATCCTTCAGACTGTGGAGGGGCCAAATTATCATTTGGAAAAAGAAAAAGGAAAAAAGAACAAATTCCTATGCACACTGCACATGTCTTATTTGTAGTGCAAAACAACAACAACAATGAAAGAACAATACAATATTTAAAAATGAAAACAATTGTAACCAGCATAACCCTATCAGGATTTCAATGGGAAGTGTGGACCTGCTTCTGGCCAATGAGATAGTCAAGTTAATTAGGATTGTTGTTGTTGTTGTGTGCCTTAAGTCATTTCAGACTTTGGGTGAGCCTAAGTCTAAAATTATTTATTTATTCATTTACTACATTTATTTATTACATTTATATCCTGCCTTTCTCACCCTGAAGGGGACTCAGACTAGCTGTATGTACATAGAATATATTATATTATTAGCATAGCACAATATTAGCATTATATATTACTATATTGAACTATACCACTATACTATAATATTATATGTAATATATAACATATAATTAATATTATTATATGGTATTACTATTAGTATTATATTGTATAACATAAGATTATTATCAATATTATATGTATATACAATATATTATATTATTAAAATGATATTAAAATCTTATATTATAAAACTGAGGGCGGGGGCCAGGTAAATGACCTTGGAGGGCCGCATTCAGCCCCCGGGCCTTAGTTTGGGGACCCCTGATCCAGAATATGTTACACCCTTGAATGCTGGACGGAGTTCTGCCTGCCTGCCTGCCTTCTGTTCCTTTAACCACGTTTGGGTCTGACCCAATGAAATGGGTGTGGCCCTCCAATATGGGAAAAGGGTTCAGTTCCCTCCTTCTATGATTCCTTCCTTCTCTTATCCTGTCCTTCTGTGTTTCCTCCCTTCCACCTTTCCTTTCTTCTTTCCTTTTTCGCTTTGTTTGCCTTGAGCCAGAGGTATGCGGCTTCATGTCTAACCTTTTGCTTCTTCTTTCTTGACCAGGACGTGAGAGTTCTCTGGAGCCACCCCTGCCGTGATGGGAAACGAACCAGCTTCTAGTCGATATTAAGGCATTTGGAAACCAAAGTGCAGGAAGGAAACCAGTCCTCTAGGAAAAAGGATTCCTCTCAAGGGGCTGATCTTGCTGAATTCCTACATTCACTTTGGATTCTAGAGTAGAACCATAGAGTCGGAAGAGACTGCATGAGGCACCCAGTCCAGGCCTCTGCCGTGCAGGAAAAGCCAAAGTACCCCTGACAGATGAGCATCTAGCCTCTGTTTAAAGGATTCCAAAGGAGCCTCCACTGCATTTTGAGGCAGAGAGTTCCACTGCTGAACAGCTCTAACAGTCAGGAAGTTCTTAATGTTCAGATGGAATCTACTTTCCTGTAATTTGAACCCACTGCTGTGAGTAATCAGAAAGGGAAAAACAAGAATCAAGTGTCCTTATTGGAATTAAATGTACATAACATTGTTGACATGGAGGAGAAAGCATATAAATGTATTGAATGTGGAAAGAGCTTTAGTCAGCATGGAAACCTGAAGAGACATCAAAGGACTCACACTGGGGAGAAACCCTATAACTGCCTGGAGTGTGGACAGAGCTTCACTCAGAAGGGAAGCTTACATAGACATCAAAGGACTCACACTGGAGAGAAGCCCTATAAATGCCTGGAGTGTGGACAGAGCTTCACTCAGAAGGGAAGCTTACATAGACATCAAAGGACTCACACTGGAGAGAAGCCCTATAAATGCCTGGAGTGTGGACAAAGCTATACTTGTAGTTCAGGATTACGTTCACATCAATGGACTCACACTGGAGAGAAACCCTATAAATGCCTGGAGTGTGGACAGAGCTTCTCTCGTAATTCACATCTACATGGACATCAAAGGACCCACACTGGGGAGAAACCCTATAACTGCCTGGAGTGTGGACAGAGCTTCACTGAGAAGGGAAGCTTACATAAACATCAAAGGACTCACACTGGAGAGAAACCCTATAAATGCCTGGAGTGTGGACAGAGCTTCACTCATACTTCAGGCCTACGTTCACATCAAAGGACCCACACTGGAGAGAAACCCTATAAATGCCTGGAGTGTGGACAGAGCTTTGCTCATAGTTCAGGCCTACGTAGACATCAAAGGACTCACACTGGGGAGAAAACCTATAACTGCCTGGAGTGTGGACAGAGCTTCACTCAGAAGGGAAGCTTGCATAAACATCAAAGGATTCACACTGGGGAGAAACCCTATAACTGCCTGGAGTGTGGACAGAGCTTCACTGAGAAGGGAAGCTTGCATAAACATCAAAGGATTCACACTGGGGAGAAACCCTATAACTGCCTGGAGTGTGGACAAAGCTTCACTCAGAAGGGAAGCTTGCATAAACATCAAAGGATTCACACTGGGGAGAAACCCTATAACTGCCTGGAGTGTGGACAGAGCTTCACTGAGAAGGGATGCTTGCATAAACATCAAAGGATTCACACTGGGGAGAAACCCTATAACTGCCTGGAGTGTGGACAGAGCTTCACTGAGAAGGGATGCTTGCATAAACATCAAAGGATTCACACTGGGGAGAAACCCTATAACTGCCTGGAGTGTGGACAGAGCTTTGCTCATAGTTCAGGCCTACGTAGACATCAAAGGACTCACACTGGGGAGAAAACCTATAACTGCCTGGAGTGTGGACAGAGCTTTGCTCGTAGTTCAGGTCTACGTTCACATCAAAGGACTCACACTGGAGAGAAACCCTATAACTGCCTGGAGTGTGGACAGAGCTTTACTTGAAGTTCAGGACTACGTTCCCATCACAGGACTCACGCTGGGCAGAAACCATAGAAATGCATGGAGTGTGGACAGAGCTTTTCATGGAATAGACATCAATTTGAGTTTAGCATATTCTAATAATTGTATATTTATTTCCTTTCTTAGTTTAATAAAATTATTAGTATCTAAATCTTCTTATTCTCTATAACATTTATTCCCAGATCCTTAATTGTCTTTAATTTTAATTATCCCCTCCTGTTTTATTTTTTAAATCTCTTCTTAGTGATAATTAAATAACTACACTTCTGACTTGTTCCAGTTAATTTGCAAAACTTTTAATTTTCCCAAATTCTTCTAGGTAATTTTCATTTTTTCCCCATTGTTGTATTGGGTTTTCCACTGATAAATGGGTATCTTCTGCAAATAAATTAATTTTATTTGTTTTAATACTCTTAGTTCCATAACTAATGTATCTGTTTCCTGGATCTTTATTTTCCAATATTTCTCAATATATTCCTCTATTTTACTTTTGGAGTTTTCTTTTGCCAAGTATAGTTCTTGATATGATCTTGGAAAAGTTAATATTTTGTCTTCCATCCTTGTATGATTCTTACCTTCCTTGTCTTTAATGGATGTTATTAATTTTTTCCTTTCTAATGTGTGCTGCCTTGGCTAATAATTTGGAGTTTCTATTACTGTATTCAAAGTATTCTTGTTGTGAATGCGCCTTCAGAGACTGTGAATGATAGTGGTGGGATCAGGAGAGGAAGGAAAAGCCCTCGCGAGGAGGGCTCATTGGAGGATTTGTTTAGGAAAAGGGTCAGGGAGACTGATGGGGAATCTTCTGAGGAGGATTCATGTGGGGATCCTGAGGTGGAAATGGATGCTGGGGAACAGGTGTTAACGGAGGAATTGGGCACGGACTGGGCACGGGCACCGGAGATGCTTGGGGACGAATCGGGGCCCATGGATACTGCTGATGCTGGGGAAGCTTGGGTGTCTTCAGAAGCAGATCCCACTTGGTCTGCTTGGAGGAGTGAGAGGGAGTCCACAGGTGTGGATAGAGTTGGGCACGGGCAGGATGATTGGGACTCTGATGAGGAATTAGGAACGCCTGACCCAAGGGCATTGGCTGTGTGGAGTTCTGATTCAGATTAAGAAGTTGAGACACCTGCTCTTTGGGCGTGGATGGTTTGGAAGCCCAGGGAGACCTGGATATATTGGGGTTGTTTGGCCATTATACCTTGCGTGTGGCAAGGTGTTGCTGGGCGCCACTGGGTTTCCTGTGTGTGTTACTGAAGACTGAACTGGGACTTTGCAACGGATGTAAGTTTAATCTGGGTTATTCTGCAACGGGAGGGCTGGAATTGTGTGGGTTTTCCTGGACTGCACTGTTATTGCTATTTTGTATTATCTGCTGTTTGCCCTTGTTGCTTTGGCTCTCTGTGCCATTTCGTGTTGTGACCTTCTTGGATGACTTCAACCTCTCGGACCTTGGACCTTGGACTGGAACTTGACTCGGCTTTGCTCTTCGCTCTCAATCTGTGGCTTGGCGTCGTTCTCTATTCCGTGGCTGTCTGCTCTTACTGACTACTACCTTCGCTCCTGATACCGACGCTGTCTGCTTATCCCGACTTCGGACCGGCTTGACGACGTTCTCCCGCTCTGCTCCTTTAACTCCTGGCTTGGCGTTTGCTTCTGCAGCAGCTTGGCGTTGCTGGTTTATCCCGACTTCGGACCGGCTTGACGACACTTTCCCGCTCTGCTCCTTTAACTCTTGGTTTGGTGTATGTTCCAGCAGCGGTTGCTGTGAGCTCGCCAGCGTCTCACAGTTTCGCTGTCTTTGCTGCTCTCAACTGGGAGTTCCCTAGCTCAGTTTGTGCATTTGTTTGTTTTGAACTCCTTTTTGTACTTTTGAGTTTTGGGAAAGGTTTGTGGGCTTCAATACTGCTTGCTTAGTTCATGCCTCCGTTTTTCAGCCCATTGTGAACTTTTGAGTCACGTTCTAGAACTTTAAATTTAACCTGGATTATATCTGGCTAATCCGGATTATTTGCCAGTTCTTGTTTTTTGGGGTTTTTCCCACTTGTTCTACTTAATAACACTGAAAGTTAAGTGTTTTAAGTCTTTTTAGTTTGTTGAGCTATTTTTTGGACTGTTGCTTTCATAAACTCTATTTTGCTCTCTAATTGGCGTCTGACAATTCTCTATTTAAAAATATCAAAATTCTTTGTGCCTTTTCTAACTCTGTTTTCTCATTGCTGTTGTTTTTATATAGCTTTGTTTATCCTTTTCTAGCATATATTTCATCTCTAATTCCGTAATTTCTAATTCTAATCTTTTTTTCTTCTTGTTTTTTTTAAATTATGTTGTTTTTTAATAAAATTCCTCTGGCTACTGCTTTCATTGTATCCCATACCATCATAGTGTAGCAATTGATGATGATGATGATGATGATGATGATGATGATGATGATAAATCTTCATTTGTACCCTGCCACCATCTCCCCTAAGGGACTGGGGCGGCCCACAGAAGCATTCCAAGTGCCCCACAAATAAACAACAATACACAAGTATAAATATAAAGACATAAGTAATATCAACAGCGCATATAAAATCCCACTAATAAAATTGTAAGAGTATGAAATTATAACAATTCCTGAAACGCAATAGAACCTGCAGAAGGCCGGCTATCTGCCGTAACCATCCAACTGCGGAGCAGTGGTTCATCAAGCTGACCAGAGATTACTCAGGATCAAAGGACTGTCTGAAGAGCCATGTTTTTAAACTCACCCAAAATACTTGAAGTGTGGGGGCTAAACAAATTTATTTTGGGAGGGCATTCCAGAGCCGGGGAGCCACCTACTCAACCCCCCCCCCCTTTCTCTTGTATTTGAGATGGTGGTGGACCTAGAAGGAGATGCGGTCTCTGTAAAGAAGTGTGCGTTTATTTTGATTTATAGATGTCATGTTTGTTTAATTTTGTTTGGCTATGTTTAGAAGGGTAAGTATTAGTTACCAGTGCGTGGTAACCAGCTCAGCATTCTGAGGCAGGTTACCATAGTAACGAGGGCAGAGCCTCGTTACTAAGGAAAAGGAGGGAATGTTTTAAAAAACAGTTTAGTCTGTGATCTGAGAGTCACGGGAAATAGACTGGTTCCAGGTTTAGGGACACCAAGGTAGTTCAAATTGTAGTCTGTGATTTTTAGTCACAGGGAAGACACTGGTTCCAGGTTAGGGAAACCAAGGTAGTTCAAATTGTAGTCTGTGATTTTTAGTCACAGGGAAGACACTGGTTCCAGGTTAGGGAAACCAAGGTAGTTCAAATTGTAGTCTGTGATTTTTAGTCACAGGGAAGACACTGGTTCCAGGTTTAGGGAAACTAAGGTAGTTCAAATTGTAGTCTGTGATTTTTAGTCACAGGGAAGACACTGGTTCCAGGTTTAGGGAAACCAAGGTAGTTCAAATTGTAGTCTGTGATTTTTAGTCACAGGGAAGACTGGTTCCAGGTTTAGGGAAACCAAGGTAGTTCAAATTGTAGTCTGTGATTTTTAGTCACAGGGAAGACTGGTTCCAGGTTTAGGGAAACCAAGGTAGTTCAAATTGTAGTCTGTGATTTTTAGTCACAGGGAAGACACTGGTTCCAGGTTTAGGGAAACCATGGTAGTTCAAATTGTAGTCTGTGATTTTTAGTCACAGGGAAGACACTGGTTCCAGGTTTAGGGAAACCAAGGTAGTTCAAATTGTAGTCTGTGATTTTTAGTCACAGGGAAGACACTGGTTCCAGGTTTAGGGAAACCAAGGTAGTTCAAATTGGAGTCTGTGATTTTTAGTCACAGGGAAGACACTGGTTCCAGGTTTAGGGAAACCAAGGTAGTTCAAATTGGAGTCTGTGATTTTTAGTCACAGGGAAGACACTGGTTCCAGGTTAGGGAAACCAGGGAAACTCAGATCTCTAGTTGTGTTGAATTAAGCAAGTTAGGAGACTTGTTTAAGTTTATTTGTAGAGTCTGAGTAGGAAGGGAAAGCATCCCAGTTAGATCCAAAGTGATCAGTTATTAACTTTGCGACCATCATCTAAGTGCCTTTAAAGAAGTTAATGTAACTTTTAAGGACTCATTTTTTAAGGGACATTCTCACATGAGGGCTCTTTTTTAAGGGACATTCTCACTTGGGGGCTCTTTTTTAAGGGAAAACAGGGTAGTTCACCTACATACAGAGAGCACTGTCAATGCGAACAACAATAGATCTGGATCAAATTTCAAATCACATCATTTATTTCGGTCATAGACCAGCACAGGAAATAAAGGTCACAGTTACATACAGACTTGGTATGTTTAGTACATTTAAAATATAAAGAAACTAAAGCACAATAACCGGGGGGGGGGGAGCGGAAGGGGAAACGGGGCAAAACATACAAGGCAGAGGTCCATCAGCCAGTTATAGAACCAAGAGAGAGGATTACTGGACACATGGGTCACTTTTGGGACCCGACATCCCCAGGCGGACTTTGTAGGCACAAAACTTTGCAACATTGTCGGTTGTAGATCTGCAAGTAGCAGGGAGGTACAAAACTGTCCTGAACGGCCGGGATGCTTGTGTATCAAAGGTAAGATAAGCCTGGTGCGGATGTCCCTGGCAAGCGTACCCGATATGGCCAATTTGGAAGACTGGTAGGCTTTGGGCGGGCCTTTGGGAGTTGTATTTTAATAAATTTTTATTAAGGGAAAGGTGAAGTAACAAACATACAATCTATATATATAAAAGAGTGATGGCATCAGGGCAGTGGACAAAACAACAAAACTACAGGCCCCCCAACCTCGAAATTTGACAACACAACCCATCATCCACGCCTCTAGGTTGATACAACAAAAGGAAAAGAAAAATAAAGTCCTAATTAGAGGGAGAGGAATAATAGTTTTTATCCAATTGCTGCCAGTTTGAAGGCTAAGCTCCACCCACTTGGTCTCCTGGCAACCCACTCAGCCCAGGGGACAGGCACAGTTAGGCCTCACTTAGCCCTCTTCCACAGATTATCAGATTTTAACTGGATTATATGGCAGTATAGACTCAAAGCCCTTCCACACAGCTATATTACCCATTTAGAATCTTATATTATCTGCTTTGAACTGGATTATCCTGACTCCATACTGCCAGATAATTCACTGCAGCTGTGTAGAAGGGGCCTCAGATAATCCAGTTCTAAACAGATAATATAAGATTATAAATATACAGTAGAGTCTCACTTATCCAGTCCAACCCAATTCTGCCATGCAGGACACAATCCAAGCACTCCCAACAGATGGCCACCCAACCTCTCAATACTAATACTAATAATAATATCATCATACAATCCTAAGGTTTGGAGTGACCCCTAAGGATCATCCAGATCAACTTCCTTCTACCATGCAGGAGGACACAATCCAAGCACTCCTGACAGATGGCCACCCAACCTCTCAATACTAATACTAATAACAACAACATCATACAATCCTAAGGTTTGGAGTGACCCCTAAGGATCATCCAGATCAACTTCCTTCTACCATGCAGGAGGACACAATCCAAGCACTCCCGACAGATGGCCACCCAACCTCTCAATACTAATAATAATAACAACAACATCATACAATCCTAAGGTTTGGAGTGACCCCTAAGGATCATCCAGATCAACTTCCTTCTACCATGCAGGAGGACACAATCCAAGCACACCCGACAGATGGCCACCCAACCTCTCAATACTAATACTAATAATAATATCATCATACAATCCTAAGGTTTGGAGTGACCCCTAAGGATCATCCAGATCAACTTCCTTCTACCATGCAGGAGGACACAATCCAAGCACTCCCGACAGATGGCCACCCAACCTCTCAATACTAATACTAATAATAATATCATCATACAATCCTAAGGTTTGGAGTGACCACTAAGGGTCATCCAGATCAACTTCCTTCTACCATGCAGGAGGACACAATCCAAGCACTCCCGACAGATGGCCACCCAACCTCTCAATACTAATAATAATAACAACAACATCATACAATCCTAAGGTTTGGAGTGACCCCTAAGGATCATCCAGATCAACTTCCTTCTACCATGCAGGAGGACACAATCCAAGCACTCCCGACAGATGGCCACCCAACCTCTCAATACTAATACTAATAATAATAACAACATCATCATACAATCCTAAGGTTTGGAGTGACCCCTAAGGATCATCCAGATCAACTTCCTTCTACCATGCAGGAGGACACAATCCAAGCACTCCCGACAGATGGCCACCCAACCTCTCAATACTAATACAAATAATAATAACAACAACATCATACAATCCTAAGGTTTGGAGTGACCCCTAAGGATCATCCAGATCAACTTCCTTCTACCATGCAGGAGGACACAATCCAAGCACTCCTGACAGATGGCCACCCAACCTCTCAATACTAATACAAATAATAATAACAACAACATCATACAATCCTAAGGTTTGGAGTGACCCCTAAGGATCATCCAGATCAATTTCCTTCTACCATGCAGGAGGACACAATCCAAGCACTCCCGACAGATGGCCACCCAACCTCTCAATACTAATAATAATAACAACAACATCATACAATCCTAAGGTTTGGAGTGACCCCTAAGGATCATCCAGATCAACTTCCTTCTACCATGCAGGAGGACACAATCCAAGCACTCCCGACAGATGGCCACCCAACCTCTCAATACTAATACTAATAATAATAACAACATCATCATACAATCCTAAGGTTTGGAGTGACCCCTAAGGATCATCCAGATCAACTTCCTTCTACCATGCAGGAGGACACAATCCAAGCACTCCCGACAGATGGCCACCCAACCTCTCAATACTAATAATAATAACAACAACATCATACAATCCTAAGGTTTGGAGTGACCCCTAAGGATCATCCAGATCAACTTCCTTCTACCATGCAGGAGGACACAATCCAAGCACTCCCGACAGATGGCCACCCAACCTCTCAATACTAATACTAATAATAATAACAACATCATCATACAATCCTAAGGTTTGGAGTGACCCCTAAGGATCATCCAGATCAACTTCCTTCTACCATGCAGGAGGACACAATCCAAGCACTCCCGACAGATGGCCACCCAACCTCTCAATACTAATACTAATAATAATAACAACATCATCATACAACCCTAAGGTTTGGAGTGACCCCTAAGGATCATCCAGATCAACTTCCTTCTACCATGCAGGAGGACACAATCCAAGCACTCCCGACAGATGGCCACCCAACCTCTCAATACTAATACTAATAATAATAACAACATCATCATACAATCCTAAGGTTTGGAGTGACCCCTAAGGATCATCCAGATCAACTTCCTTCTACCATGCAGGAGGACACAATCCAAGCACTCCCGACAGATGGCCACCCAACCTCTCAATACTAATACAAATAATAATAACAACAACATCATACAATCCTAAGGTTTGGAGTGACCCCTAAGGATCATCCAGATCAACTTCCTTCTACCATGCAGGAGGACACAATCCAAGCACTCCCGACAGATGGCCACCCAACCTCTCAATACTAATACTAATAATAATAACAACAACATCATACAATCCTAAGGTTTGGAGTGACCCCTAAGGATCATCCAGATCAACTTCCTTCTACCATGCAGGAGGACACAATCCAAGCACTCCCGACAGATGGCCACCCAACCTCTCAATACTAATACTAATAATAATAACAACAACATCATACAATCCTAAGGTTTGGAGTGACCCCTAAGGATCATCCAGATCAACTTCCTTCTACCATGCAGGAGGACACAATCCAAGCACTCCCGACAGATGGCCACCCAACCTCTCAATACTAATACTAATAATAATAACAACATCATCATACAATCCTAAGGTTTGGAGTGACCCCTAAGGATCATCCAGATCAACTTCCTTCTACCATGCAGGAGGACACAATCCAAGCACTCCTGACAGATGGCCACCCAACCTCTCAATACTAATACAAATAATAATAACAACAACATCATACAATCCTAAGGTTTGGAGTGACCCCTAAGGATCATCCAGATCAATTTCCTTCTACCATGCAGGAGGACACAATCCAAGCACACCCGACAGATGGCCACCCAACCTCTCAATACTAATACTAATAATAATATCATCATACAATCCTAAGGTTTGGAGTGACCCCTAAGGATCATCCAGATCAACTTCCTTCTACCATGCAGGAGGACACAATCCAAGCACTCCCGACAGATGGCCACCCAACCTCTCAATACTAATACTAATAACAACAACATCATACAATCCTAAGGTTTGGAGTGACCACTAAGGGTCATCCAGATCAACTTCCTTCTACCATGCAGGAGGACACAATCCAAGCACTCCCGACAGATGGCCACCCAACCTCTCAATACTAATAATAATAACAACAACATCATACAATCCTAAGGTTTGGAGTGACCCCTAAGGATCATCCAGATCAACTTCCTTCTACCATGCAGGAGGACACAATCCAAGCACTCCCGACAGATGGCCACCCAACCTCTCAATACTAATACTAATAATAATAACAACATCATCATACAATCCTAAGGTTTGGAGTGACCCCTAAGGATCATCCAGATCAACTTCCTTCTACCATGCAGGAGGACACAATCCAAGCACTCCTGACAGATGGCCACCCAACCTCTCAATACTAATACTAATAATAATAACAACATCATCATACAATCCTAAGGTTTGGAGTGACCCCTAAGGATCATCCAGATCAACTTCCTTCTACCATGCAGGAGGACACAATCCAAGCACTCCCGACAGATGGCCACCCAACCTCTCAATACTAATACTAATAATAATAACAACATCATCATACAATCCTAAGGTTTGGAGTGACCCCTAAGGATCATCCAGATCAACTTCCTTCTACCATGCAGGAGGACACAATCCAAGCACTCCCGACAGATGGCCACCCAACCTCTCAATACTAATACTAATAATAATAACAACATCATCATACAATCCTAAGGTTTGGAGTGACCCCTAAGGATCATCCAGATCAACTTCCTTCTACCATGCAGGAGGACACAATCCAAGCACTCCCGACAGATGGCCACCCAACCTCTCAATACTAATACAAATAATAATAACAACAACATCATACAATCCTAAGGTTTGGAGTGACCCCTAAGGATCATCCAGATCAACTTCCTTCTACCATGCAGGAGGACACAATCCAAGCACTCCCGACAGATGGCCACCCAACCTCTCAATACTAATACTAATAATAATAACAACATCATCATACAATCCTAAGGTTTGGAGTGACCCCTAAGGATCATCCAGATCAACTTCCTTCTACCATGCAGGAGGACACAATCCAAGCACTCCCGACAGATGGCCACCCAACCTCTCAATACTAATACTAATAATAATAACAACATCATCATACAATCCTAAGGTTTGGAGTGACCCCTAAGGATCATCCAGATCAACTTCCTTCTACCATGCAGGAGGACACAATCCAAGCACTCCCGACAGATGGCCACCCAACCTCTCAATACTAATACAAATAATAATAACAACAACATCATACAATCCTAAGGTTTGGAGTGACCCCTAAGGATCATCCAGATCAACTTCCTTCTACCATGCAGGAGGACACAATCCAAGCACTCCCGACAGATGGCCACCCAACCTCTCAATACTAATACTAATAATAATAACAACATCATCATACAATCCTAAGGTTTGGAGTGACCCCTAAGGATCATCCAGATCAACTTCCTTCTACCATGCAGGAGGACACAATCCAAGCACTCCCGACAGATGGCCACCCAACCTCTCAATACTAATACAAATAATAATAACAACAACATCATACAATCCTAAGGTTTGGAGTGACCCCTAAGGATCATCCAGATCAACTTCCTTCTACCATGCAGGAGGACACAATCCAAGCACTCCCGACAGATGGCCACCCAACCTCTCAATACTAATACTAATAATAATAACAACATCATCATACAATCCTAAGGTTTGGAGTGACCCCTAAGGATCATCCAGATCAATTTCCTTCTACCATGCAGGAGGACACAATCCAAGCACTCCTGACAGATGGCCACCCAACCTCTCAATACTAATACTAATAATAATAACAACATCATCATACAATCCTAAGGTTTGGAGTGACCCCTAAGGATCATCCAGATCAACTTCCTTCTACCATGCAGGAGGACACAATCCAAGCACTCCCGACAGATGGCCACCCAACCTTTCAATACTAATACTAATAATAATAACAACATCATCATACAATCCTAAGGTTTGGAGTGACCCCTAAGGATCATCCAGATCAACTTCCTTCTACCATGCAGGAGGACACAATCCAAGCACTCCCGACAGATGGCCACCCAACCTCTCAATACTAATACTAAAAATAATAACAACAACATCATACAATCCTAAGGTTTGGAGTGACCCCTAAGGATCATCCAGATCAATTTCCTTCTACCATGCAGGAGGACACAATCCAAGCACTCCCGACAGATGGCCACCCAACCTCTCAATACTAATACTAAAAATAATAACAACAACATCATACAATCCTAAGGTTTGGAGTGACCCCTAAGGATCATCCAGATCAACTTCCTTCTACCATGCAGGAGGACACAATCCAAGCACTCCCGACAGATGGCCACCCAACCTCTCAATACTAATACTAAAAATAATAACAACAACATCATACAATCCTAAGGTTTGGAGTGACCCCTAAGGATCATCCAGATCAACTTCCTTCTACCATGCAGGAGGACACAATCCAAGCACTCCTGACAGATGGCCACCCAACCTCTCAATACTAATACTAATAATAATATCATCATACAATCCTAAGGTTTGGAGTGACCCCTAAGGATCATCCAGATCAACTTCCTTCTACCATGCAGGAGGACACAATCCAAGCACTCCTGACAGATGGCCACCCAACCTCTCAATACTAATACTAATAATAATATCATCATACAATCCTAAGGTTTGGAGTGACCCCTAAGGATCATCCAGATCAACTTCCTTCTACCATGCAGGAGGACACAATCCAAGCACTCCCGACAGATGGCCACCCAACCTCTCAATACTAATACTAATAATAATAACAACATCATCATACAATCCTAAGGTTTGGAGTGACCCCTAAGGATCATCCAGATCAACTTCCTTCTACCATGCAGGAGGACACAATCCAAGCACTCCTGACAGATGGCCACCCAACCTCTCAATACTAATACTAATAATAATAACAACATCATCATACAATCCTAAGGTTTGGAGTGACCCCTAAGGATCATCCAGATCAACTTCCTTCTACCATGCAGGAGGACACAATCCAAGCACTCCCGACAGATGGCCACCCAACCTCTCAATACTAATACTAATAATAATAACAACATCATCATACAATCCTAAGGTTTGGAGTGACCCCTAAGGATCATCCAGATCAACTTCCTTCTACCATGCAGGAGGACACAATCCAAGCACTCCTGACAGATGGCCACCCAACCTCTCAATACTAATACTAATAATAATAACAACATCATCATACAATCCTAAGGTTTGGAGTGACCCCTAAGGATCATCCAGATCAACTTCCTTCTACCATGCAGGAGGACACAATCCAAGCACTCCCGACAGATGGCCACCCAACCTTTCAATACTAATACTAATAATAATAACAACATCATCATACAATCCTAAGGTTTGGAGTGACCCCTAAGGATCATCCAGATCAATTTCCTTCTACCATGCAGGAGGACACAATCCAAGCACTCCCGACAGATGGCCACCCAACCTCTCAATACTAATACTAATAATAATAACAACATCATCATACAATCCTAAGGTTTGGAGTGACCCCTAAGGATCATCCAGATCAATTTCCTTCTACCATGCAGGAGGACACAATCCAAGCACTCCCGACAGATGGCCACCCAACCTTTCAATACTAATACTAATAATAATAACAACATCATCATACAATCCTAAGGTTTGGAGTGACCCCTAAGGATCATCCAGATCAATTTCCTTCTACCATGCAGGAGGACACAATCCAAGCACTCCCGACAGATGGCCACCCAACCTCTCAATACTAATACTAAAAATAATAACAACAACATCATACAATCCTAAGGTTTGGAGTGACCCCTAAGGATCATCCAGATCAACTTCCTTCTACCATGCAGGAGGACACAATCCAAGCACTCCCGACAGATGGCCACCCAACCTCTCAATACTAATACTAATAATAATAACAACATCATCATACAATCCTAAGGTTTGGAGTGACCCCTAAGGATCATCCAGATCAACTTCCTTCTACCATGCAGGAGGACACAATCCAAGCACTCCTGACAGATGGCCACCCAACCTCTCAATACTAATACAAATAATAATAACAACAACATCATACAATCCTAAGGTTTGGAGTGACCCCTAAGGATCATCCAGATCAACTTCCTTCTACCATGCAGGAGGACACAATCCAAGCACTCCTGACAGATGGCCACCCAACCTCTCAATACTAATACAAATAATAATAACAACATCATCATACAATCCTAAGGTTTGGAGTGACCCCTAAGGATCATCCAGATCAACTTCCTTCTACCATGCAGGAGGACACAATCCAAGCACTCCCGACAGATGGCCACCCAACCTCTCAATACTAATACTAATAATAATAACAACATCATCATACAATCCTAAGGTTTGGAGTGACCCCTAAGGATCATCCAGATCAACTTCCTTCTACCATGCAGGAGGACACAATCCAAGCACTCCCGACAGATGGCCACCCAACCTCTCAATACTAATACTAATAATAATATCATCATACAATCCTAAGGTTTGGAGTGACCCCTAAGGATCATCCAGATCAACTTCCTTCTACCATGCAGGAGGACACAATCCAAGCACTCCCGACAGATGGCCACCCAACCTCTCAATACTAATACTAATAATAATAACAACAACATCATACAATCCTAAGGTTTGGAGTGACCCCTAAGGATCATCCAGATCAACTTCCTTCTACCATGCAGGAGGACACAATCCAAGCACTCCCGACAGATGGCCACCCAACCTCTCAATACTAATACTAATAATAATAACAACATCATCATACAATCCTAAGGTTTGGAGTGACCCCTAAGGATCATCCAGATCAACTTCCTTCTACCATGCAGGAGGACACAATCCAAGCACTCCCGACAGATGGCCACCCAACCTCTCAATACTAATACTAATAATAATATCATCATACAATCCTAAGGTTTGGAGTGACCCCTAAGGATCATCCAGATCAACTTCCTTCTACCATGCAGGAGGACACAATCCAAGCACTCCCGACAGATGGCCACCCAACCTCTCAATACTAATACTAATAATAATAACAACAACATCATACAATCCTAAGGTTTGGAGTGACCCCTAAGGATCATCCAGATCAACTTCCTTCTACCATGCAGGAGGACACAATCCAAGCACTCCCGACAGATGGCCACCCAACCTCTCAATACTAATACTAATAATAATAACAACATCATCATACAATCCTAAGGTTTGGAGTGACCCCTAAGGATCATCCAGATCAACTTCCTTCTACCATGCAGGAGGACACAATCCAAGCACTCCTGACAGATGGCCACCCAACCTCTCAATACTAATACAAATAATAATAACAACAACATCATACAATCCTAAGGTTTGGAGTGACCCCTAAGGATCATCCAGATCAATTTCCTTCTACCATGCAGGAGGACACAATCCAAGCACACCCGACAGATGGCCACCCAACCTCTCAATACTAATACTAATAATAATATCATCATACAATCCTAAGGTTTGGAGTGACCCCTAAGGATCATCCAGATCAACTTCCTTCTACCATGCAGGAGGACACAATCCAAGCACTCCCGACAGATGGCCACCCAACCTCTCAATACTAATACTAATAATAATATCATCATACAATCCTAAGGTTTGGAGTGACCACTAAGGGTCATCCAGATCAACTTCCTTCTACCATGCAGGAGGACACAATCCAAGCACTCCCGACAGATGGCCACCCAACCTCTCAATACTAATAATAATAACAACAACATCATACAATCCTAAGGTTTGGAGTGACCCCTAAGGATCATCCAGATCAACTTCCTTCTACCATGCAGGAGGACACAATCCAAGCACTCCCGACAGATGGCCACCCAACCTCTCAATACTAATACTAATAATAATAACAACATCATCATACAATCCTAAGGTTTGGAGTGACCCCTAAGGATCATCCAGATCAACTTCCTTCTACCATGCAGGAGGACACAATCCAAGCACTCCTGACAGATGGCCACCCAACCTCTCAATACTAATACTAATAATAATAACAACATCATCATACAATCCTAAGGTTTGGAGTGACCCCTAAGGATCATCCAGATCAACTTCCTTCTACCATGCAGGAGGACACAATCCAAGCACTCCCGACAGATGGCCACCCAACCTCTCAATACTAATACTAATAATAATAACAACATCATCATACAATCCTAAGGTTTGGAGTGACCCCTAAGGATCATCCAGATCAATTTCCTTCTACCATGCAGGAGGACACAATCCAAGCACTCCTGACAGATGGCCACCCAACCTCTCAATACTAATACTAAAAATAATAACAACATCATCATACAATCCTAAGGTTTGGAGTGACCCCTAAGGATCATCCAGATCAACTTCCTTCTACCATGCAGGAGGACACAATCCAAGCACTCCCGACAGATGGCCACCCAACCTCTCAATACTAATACAAATAATAATAACAACAACATCATACAATCCTAAGGTTTGGAGTGACCCCTAAGGATCATCCAGATCAACTTCCTTCTACCATGCAGGAGGACACAATCCAAGCACTCCCGACAGATGGCCACCCAACCTCTCAATACTAATACTAATAATAATAACAACATCATCATACAATCCTAAGGTTTGGAGTGACCCCTAAGGATCATCCAGATCAACTTCCTTCTACCATGCAGGAGGACACAATCCAAGCACTCCCGACAGATGGCCACCCAACCTCTCAATACTAATACTAATAATAATAACAACATCATCATACAATCCTAAGGTTTGGAGTGACCCCTAAGGATCATCCAGATCAACTTCCTTCTACCATGCAGGAGGACACAATCCAAGCACTCCCGACAGATGGCCACCCAACCTCTCAATACTAATACAAATAATAATAACAACAACATCATACAATCCTAAGGTTTGGAGTGACCCCTAAGGATCATCCAGATCAACTTCCTTCTACCATGCAGGAGGACACAATCCAAGCACTCCCGACAGATGGCCACCCAACCTCTCAATACTAATACTAATAATAATAACAACATCATCATACAATCCTAAGGTTTGGAGTGACCCCTAAGGATCATCCAGATCAACTTCCTTCTACCATGCAGGAGGACACAATCCAAGCACTCCCGACAGATGGCCACCCAACCTCTCAATACTAATACTAATAATAATAACAACATCATCATACAATCCTAAGGTTTGGAGTGACCCCTAAGGATCATCCAGATCAACTTCCTTCTACCATGCAGGAGGACACAATCCAAGCACTCCCGACAGATGGCCACCCAACCTCTCAATACTAATACAAATAATAATAACAACAACATCATACAATCCTAAGGTTTGGAGTGACCCCTAAGGATCATCCAGATCAACTTCCTTCTACCATGCAGGAGGACACAATCCAAGCACTCCCGACAGATGGCCACCCAACCTCTCAATACTAATACTAATAATAATAACAACATCATCATACAATCCTAAGGTTTGGAGTGACCCCTAAGGATCATCCAGATCAACTTCCTTCTACCATGCAGGAGGACACAATCCAAGCACTCCCGACAGATGGCCACCCAACCTCTCAATACTAATACAAATAATAATAACAACAACATCATACAATCCTAAGGTTTGGAGTGACCCCTAAGGATCATCCAGATCAACTTCCTTCTACCATGCAGGAGGACACAATCCAAGCACTCCCGACAGATGGCCACCCAACCTCTCAATACTAATACTAATAATAATAACAACATCATCATACAATCCTAAGGTTTGGAGTGACCCCTAAGGATCATCCAGATCAATTTCCTTCTACCATGCAGGAGGACACAATCCAAGCACTCCTGACAGATGGCCACCCAACCTCTCAATACTAATACTAATAATAATAACAACATCATCATACAATCCTAAGGTTTGGAGTGACCCCTAAGGATCATCCAGATCAACTTCCTTCTACCATGCAGGAGGACACAATCCAAGCACTCCCGACAGATGGCCACCCAACCTTTCAATACTAATACTAATAATAATAACAACATCATCATACAATCCTAAGGTTTGGAGTGACCCCTAAGGATCATCCAGATCAATTTCCTTCTACCATGCAGGAGGACACAATCCAAGCACTCCCGACAGATGGCCACCCAACCTCTCAATACTAATACTAAAAATAATAACAACAACATCATACAATCCTAAGGTTTGGAGTGACCCCTAAGGATCATCCAGATCAACTTCCTTCTACCATGCAGGAGGACACAATCCAAGCACTCCCGACAGATGGCCACCCAACCTCTCAATACTAATACTAAAAATAATAACAACAACATCATACAATCCTAAGGTTTGGAGTGACCCCTAAGGATCATCCAGATCAACTTCCTTCTACCATGCAGGAGGACACAATCCAAGCACTCCTGACAGATGGCCACCCAACCTCTCAATACTAATACTAATAATAATATCATCATACAATCCTAAGGTTTGGAGTGACCCCTAAGGATCATCCAGATCAACTTCCTTCTACCATGCAGGAGGACACAATCCAAGCACTCCTGACAGATGGCCACCCAACCTCTCAATACTAATACTAATAATAATATCATCATACAATCCTAAGGTTTGGAGTGACCCCTAAGGATCATCCAGATCAACTTCCTTCTACCATGCAGGAGGACACAATCCAAGCACTCCCGACAGATGGCCACCCAACCTCTCAATACTAATACTAATAATAATAACAACATCATCATACAATCCTAAGGTTTGGAGTGACCCCTAAGGATCATCCAGATCAATTTCCTTCTACCATGCAGGAGGACACAATCCAAGCACTCCCGACAGATGGCCACCCAACCTCTCAATACTAATACTAAAAATAATAACAACAACATCATACAATCCTAAGGTTTGGAGTGACCCCTAAGGATCATCCAGATCAACTTCCTTCTACCATGCAGGAGGACACAATCCAAGCACTCCCGACAGATGGCCACCCAACCTCTCAATACTAATACTAATAATAATAACAACATCATCATACAATCCTAAGGTTTGGAGTGACCCCTAAGGATCATCCAGATCAACTTCCTTCTACCATGCAGGAGGACACAATCCAAGCACTCCTGACAGATGGCCACCCAACCTCTCAATACTAATACAAATAATAATAACAACAACATCATACAATCCTAAGGTTTGGAGTGACCCCTAAGGATCATCCAGATCAACTTCCTTCTACCATGCAGGAGGACACAATCCAAGCACTCCTGACAGATGGCCACCCAACCTCTCAATACTAATACAAATAATAATAACAACATCATCATACAATCCTAAGGTTTGGAGTGACCCCTAAGGATCATCCAGATCAACTTCCTTCTACCATGCAGGAGGACACAATCCAAGCACTCCCGACAGATGGCCACCCAACCTCTCAATACTAATACTAATAATAATAACAACATCATCATACAATCCTAAGGTTTGGAGTGACCCCTAAGGATCATCCAGATCAACTTCCTTCTACCATGCAGGAGGACACAATCCAAGCACTCCCGACAGATGGCCACCCAACCTCTCAATACTAATACTAATAATAATATCATCATACAATCCTAAGGTTTGGAGTGACCCCTAAGGATCATCCAGATCAACTTCCTTCTACCATGCAGGAGGACACAATCCAAGCACTCCCGACAGATGGCCACCCAACCTCTCAATACTAATACTAATAATAATAACAACAACATCATACAATCCTAAGGTTTGGAGTGACCCCTAAGGATCATCCAGATCAACTTCCTTCTACCATGCAGGAGGACACAATCCAAGCACTCCCGACAGATGGCCACCCAACCTCTCAATACTAATACTAATAATAATAACAACATCATCATACAATCCTAAGGTTTGGAGTGACCCCTAAGGATCATCCAGATCAACTTCCTTCTACCATGCAGGAGGACACAATCCAAGCACTCCCGACAGATGGCCACCCAACCTCTCAATACTAATACTAATAATAATATCATCATACAATCCTAAGGTTTGGAGTGACCCCTAAGGATCATCCAGATCAACTTCCTTCTACCATGCAGGAGGACACAATCCAAGCACTCCCGACAGATGGCCACCCAACCTCTCAATACTAATACTAATAATAATAACAACAACATCATACAATCCTAAGGTTTGGAGTGACCCCTAAGGATCATCCAGATCAACTTCCTTCTACCATGCAGGAGGACACAATCCAAGCACTCCCGACAGATGGCCACCCAACCTCTCAATACTAATAATAATAACAACAACATCATACAATCCTAAGGTTTGGAGTGACCCCTAAGGATCATCCAGATCAACTTCCTTCTACCATGCAGGAGGACACAATCCAAGCACTCCCGACAGATGGCCACCCAACCTCTCAATACTAATACTAATAATAATAACAACAACATCATACAATCCTAAGGTTTGGAGTGACCCCTAAGGATCATCCAGATCAACTTCCTTCTACCATGCAGGAGGACACAATCCAAGCACTCCTGACAGATGGCCACCCAACCTCTCAATACTAATACAAATAATAATAACAACAACATCATACAATCCTAAGGTTTGGAGTGACCCCTAAGGATCATCCAGATCAACTTCCTTCTACCATGCAGGAGGACACAATCCAAGCACTCCCGACAGATGGCCACCCAACCTCTCAATACTAATACAAATAATAATAACAACAACATCATACAATCCTAAGGTTTGGAGTGACCCCTAAGGATCATCCAGATCAACTTCCTTCTACCATGCAGGAGGACACAATCCAAGCACTCCCGACAGATGGCCACCCAACCTCTCAATACTAATAATAATAACAACAACATCATACAATCCTAAGGTTTGGAGTGACCCCTAAGGATCATCCAGATCAACTTCCTTCTACCATGCAGGAGGACACAATCCAAGCACTCCCGACAGATGGCCACCCAACCTCTCAATACTAATACTAATAATAATAACAACATCATCATACAATCCTAAGGTTTGGAGTGACCCCTAAGGATCATCCAGATCAACTTCCTTCTACCATGCAGGAGGACACAATCCAAGCACTCCTGACAGATGGCCACCCAACCTCTCAATACTAATACAAATAATAATAACAACAACATCATACAATCCTAAGGTTTGGAGTGACCCCTAAGGATCATCCAGATCAACTTCCTTCTACCATGCAGGAGGACACAATCCAAGCACTCCTGACAGATGGCCACCCAACCTCTCAATACTAATACAAATAATAATAACAACATCATCATACAATCCTAAGGTTTGGAGTGACCCCTAAGGATCATCCAGATCAACTTCCTTCTACCATGCAGGAGGACACAATCCAAGCACTCCCGACAGATGGCCACCCAACCTCTCAATACTAATACTAATAATAATAACAACATCATCATACAATCCTAAGGTTTGGAGTGACCCCTAAGGATCATCCAGATCAACTTCCTTCTACCATGCAGGAGGACACAATCCAAGCACTCCCGACAGATGGCCACCCAACCTCTCAATACTAATACTAATAATAATATCATCATACAATCCTAAGGTTTGGAGTGACCCCTAAGGATCATCCAGATCAACTTCCTTCTACCATGCAGGAGGACACAATCCAAGCACTCCCGACAGATGGCCACCCAACCTCTCAATACTAATACAAATAATAATAACAACAACATCATACAATCCTAAGGTTTGGAGTGACCCCTAAGGATCATCCAGATCAACTTCCTTCTACCATGCAGGAGGACACAATCCAAGCACTCCCGACAGATGGCCACCCAACCTCTCAATACTAATACAAATAATAATAACAACAACATCATACAATCCTAAGGTTTGGAGTGACCCCTAAGGATCATCCAGATCAACTTCCTTCTACCATGCAGGAGGACACAATCCAAGCACTCCCGACAGATGGCCACCCAACCTCTCAATACTAATAATAATAACCACAACATCATACAATCCTAAGGTTTGGAGTGACCCCTAAGGATCATCCAGATCAACTTCCTTCTACCATGCAGGAGGACACAATCCAAGCACTCCCGACAGATGGCCACCCAACCTCTCAATACTAATAATAATAACAACAACATCATACAATCCTAAGGTTTGGAGTGACCCCTAAGGATCATCCAGATCAACTTCCTTCTACCATGCAGGAGGACACAATCCAAGCACTCCCGACAGATGGCCACCCAACCTCTCAATACTAATACTAATAATAATAACAACATCATCATACAATCCTAAGGTTTGGAGTGACCCCTAAGGATCATCCAGATCAACTTCCTTCTACCATGCAGGAGGACACAATCCAAGCACTCCCGACAGATGGCCACCCAACCTCTCAATACTAATAATAATAACAACAACATCATACAATCCTAAGGTTTGGAGTGACCCCTAAGGATCATCCAGATCAACTTCCTTCTACCATGCAGGAGGACACAATCCAAGCACTCCCGACAGATGGCCACCCAACCTCTCAATACTAATACTAATAATAATAACAACAACATCATACAATCCTAAGGTTTGGAGTGACCCCTAAGGATCATCCAGATCAACTTCCTTCTACCATGCAGGAGGACACAATCCAAGCACTCCCGACAGATGGCCACCCAACCTCTCAATACTAATACTAATAATAATAACAACATCATCATACAATCCTAAGGTTTGGAGTGACCCCTAAGGATCATCCAGATCAACTTCCTTCTACCATGCAGGAGGACACAATCCAAGCACTCCTGACAGATGGCCACCCAACCTCTCAATACTAATACAAATAATAATAACAACAACATCATACAATCCTAAGGTTTGGAGTGACCCCTAAGGATCATCCAGATCAACTTCCTTCTACCATGCAGGAGGACACAATCCAAGCACTCCCGACAGATGGCCACCCAACCTCTCAATACTAATACAAATAATAATAACAACAACATCATACAATCCTAAGGTTTGGAGTGACCCCTAAGGATCATCCAGATCAACTTCCTTCTACCATGCAGGAGGACACAATCCAAGCACTCCCGACAGATGGCCACCCAACCTCTCAATACTAATACTAATAATAATAACAACAACATCATACAATCCTAAGGTTTGGAGTGACCCCTAAGGATCATCCAGATCAACTTCCTTCTACCATGCAGGAGGACACAATCCAAGCACTCCCGACAGATGGCCACCCAACCTCTCAATACTAATACTAATAATAATATCATCATACAATCCTAAGGTTTGGAGTGACCCCTAAGGATCATCCAGATCAACTTCCTTCTACCATGCAGGAGGACACAATCCAAGCACTCCTGACAGATGGCCACCCAACCTCTCAATACTAATACTAATAATAATATCATCATACAATCCTAAGGTTTGGAGTGACCCCTAAGGATCATCCAGATCAACTTCCTTCTACCATGCAGGAGGACACAATCCAAGCACTCCCAACAGATGGCCACCCAACCTCTCAATACTAATACAAATAATAATAACAACAACATCATACAATCCTAAGGTTTGGAGTGACCCCTAAGGATCATCCAGATCAACTTCCTTCTACCATGCAAGAGGACACAATCCAAGCACTCCCGACAGATGGCCACCCAACCTCTCAATACTAATACTAATAATAATATCATCATACAATCCTAAGGTTTGGAGTGACCACTAAGGGTCATCCAGATCAACTTCCTTCTACCATGCAGGAGGACACAATCCAAGCACTCCCGACAGATGGCCACCCAACCTCTCAATACTAATACAAATAATAATAACAACAACATCATACAATCCTAAGGTTTGGAGTGACCCCTAAGGATCATCCAGATCAACTTCCTTCTACCATGCAAGAGGACACAATCCAAGCACTCCCGACAGATGGCCACCCAACCTCTCAATACTAATACTAATAATAATAACAACAACATCATACAATCCTAAGGTTTGGAGTGACCCCTAAGGATCATCCAGATCAACTTCCTTCTACCATGCAGGAGGACACAATCCAAGCACTCCCGACAGATGGCCACCCAACCTCTCAATACTAATACAAATAATAATAACAACAACATCATACAATCCTAAGGTTTGGAGTGACCCCTAAGGATCATCCAGATCAACTTCCTTCTACCATGCAGGAGGACACAATCCAAGCACTCCCGACAGATGGCCACCCAACCTCTCAATACTAATAATAATAACAACAACATCATACAATCCTAAGGTTTGGAGTGACCCCTAAGGATCATCCAGATCAACTTCCTTCTACCATGCAAGAGGACACAATCCAAGCACTCCCGACAGATGGCCACCCAACCTCTCAATACTAATACTAATAATAATAACAACAACATCATACAATCCTAAGGTTTGGAGTGACCCCTAAGGATCATCCAGATCAACTTCCTTCTACCATGCAGGAGGACACAATCCAAGCACTCCCGACAGATGGCCACCCAACCTCTCAATACTAATAATAATAACAACAACATCATACAATCCTAAGGTTTGGAGTGACCCCTAAGGATCATCCAGATCAACTTCCTTCTACCATGCAGGAGGACACAATCCAAGCACTCCCGACAGATGGCCACCCAACCTCTCAATACTAATACTAATAATAATATCATCATACAATCCTAAGGTTTGGAGTGACCACTAAGGGTCATCCAGATCAACTTCCTTCTACCATGCAGGAGGACACAATCCAAGCACTCCCGACAGATGGCCACCCAACCTCTCAATACTAATACTAATAATAATAACAACAACATCATACAATCCTAAGGTTTGGAGTGACCCCTAAGGATCATCCAGATCAACTTCCTTCTACCATGCAGGAGGACACAATCCAAGCACTCCCGACAGATGGCCACCCAACCTCTCAATACTAATACAAATAATAATAACAACAACATCATACAATCCTAAGGTTTGGAGTGACCCCTAAGGATCATCCAGATCAACTTCCTTCTACCATGCAGGAGGACACAATCCAAGCACTCCTGACAGATGGCCATCCAGCCTCTACATCAGGGGTCCCCAAACTTTTAATATAAGGGGCCAGTTCACGGCTCCGCAGGCTATAGTTTTACAAAAACTGTGAACAAATTCCTATGCCCACTGCACATACCTTATTTTGAAGTAAAGAAACAAAACAGGAACAAATACAGCCTCAATGTTAATCATCATCATCATCATATCATCACCATTATCATAATAAAAATAATAAAGAGGGTTGGCCATTTAATCCAACCCCCTTCTGCCTTTGTGCTCCAAAAGCACAAGAAAAGCACCCCTGACAGATGGCCTCCCAGCTTCAATATTGTTAATAATAAATAATAATAATAATAATAATAATAATAATAATACATCACAAAGTCCTAAACAATTGGGAAGTGTTTGACTTGTGATTTTGTGATATGAAATCCAGCATATCTATCTTGTTTGCTGTGTTATACTGTGTCTTTGTGTCAATAATAATAATAATAATTATTATTTATATTATTATTATTTATCCACCACTGCGGGGGCCGGATAAATGGCTTCGATGGGCCGCATGTGGCCCCCGGGCCTTAGTTTGGGGACCCCTGCTCTACATAATGATGATGATGATGAAGATGATGATAATAATAATAATAGAAGCATAGAATCCAAGAGTTTGGAGAGACCCCTAAGGGCCATCCAGCCCAACCCTTTCTACTATGCAGCAGGACACAATCCAAGCATTCACAACACATGGACAACGTGTAAATACTATACAATACGACACAGGGACATAGACCCCCTCTATCACAGTACACAAACAACCAAATGCATACTAAACATAAGACAACCATACAACAGACATTTAATACCACCACAACCTCAACAAGTTCTCACCAACACCCCCAGACAAGGCCACAGCAACGCGTGGCCGGGCACAGCTACCGTGTTTAATAATAATAAAATAAAACTTTATTTATACCCCGCCACCATCTCCCCAACGGGGACTCGGGGCGGCTCACATGGGGCCATGCCCAAGACAATACAATAGACAAAATATAAAAACAACATATCAGAATGCAATTAAACAATGCAACAATAACACTACACAATACAGAACAAAAAAGCAGAACGTAGCATAACATAACAAGGGCGGGCCGCATGGACACAAGGTTAAAAACTCGGGGTAAGAAGAGATAAGAATAAAACCATGGGGAACAGGGTCTACAGAATACATGTTGGGGAGAGAAACACAGGAGGTATATACAATTACTCTCCGAAAGCACACCGGAAGAGCCATGTTTTTAAAACTTTCCTAAAGGCTAAAAGAGTGGGGGCTAGCCTGATCTCAATGGGCAGTGAGTTCCACAAACGGGGGGCCACCGCAGAAAAGGCCCTCTCCCTTGTTCCCACAAGGCGGGCCTGTGATAAAGGCAGTGGAGACAGGAGGGCCTCCCCAGATGAACAAAGGGCTCGGGCAGGTTTATAGTAGGAGATGCGGTCACGAAGGTAGGCGGGTCCCAAACCGTTTAGGGCTTTATAAATGATGGTCTGCACCTTGAATTGGGACCGGAAGATGAACGGCAGCCAGTGGAGCTCCTTGAACAGGGCAGTGGATCTCTCCCTGAAACTCGCTCCCGTTATTAATCTGGCCGCCGAGCGTTGGACTAGTTGTAATTTCCGGGCCGTCTTCAAGGGAAGCCCCACGTAGAGCGCATTACAGTAGTCCAGTCTAGAGGTAACTAAGGCGTGCACCACCGTGGTCAAGTCAGACTTCACGAGGTATGGTCGCAGTTGGCGCACAAGTTTGAGTTGTGCAAAAGCCCTCCCGGCCACCGCCGACACCTGCGCTTCAAGCGTCAGCGCTGAGTCCAGGAGGACCCCCAAACTGCAGACCTGTGATTTCAGGGGGAGTGCGACCCCGTCCAGCACAGGTTGCCACCCAATACCCCGATCCGACGCGCGACTGACCAGGAGGGCCTCTGTCTTGTCAGGATTGATCCTCAGCTTGTTCCTCCTCATCTAGGCCGCCACAGCGGCCAGGCACTGGTTCAGCATCCGAGGGGCTTCCTTGGAGTCAGATGGGAACGAGTAGTGGATTTGTGTGTCATCTGCGTAGAGATGGCAACGCCCTCCAAAACTCCGGATGACCTCTCCCAGCGGTTTCATGTAGATGTTGAAAAGCATGGGGGATAGAATAGACCCTTGCGGGACCCCACAGGTCAAAGGCCAGGGGTCCGAGCAGGTGTCCCCCAGCTTCACCAACTGGGAACGGCCCTCCAGGAAGGACCGGAGCCACTGCAAAACAGTACCCCCAAGGCCCATCCCAGAGAGCCTCCCCAGAAGGATACCATGGTCGATGGTATCGAAAGCCGCAGAGATGTCCAGGAGAACCAGCAGGGTCACACTCCCCCTGTCCAGTTCCCTGCGGAGGTCATCCACCAAGGCGACCAAAGCCGTCTCAGTGCTGTGCCCAGGCCTGAAGCCAGACTGCGAGCGGTCCAGAAAATCAGTGTCATCGAGGAACCCCTGGAGCTGCGTGGCAACCACCCGCTCCAGAACCTTGCCCAAAAATGGGAGGTTGGAAATTGGTCTGTAGTTGTTACATACGGATGGGTCTAACGAGGACTTTTTAAGTAGCGGTTTTACTACTGCCTGCTTAAAGCAGGATGGAACTGACCCCTGGCACAAAGAGGCATTAATTATAGCCACAAACCAATCCAACAGCCCCTCTTTGGCCAGCTTAACCAGCCAAGAGGGACAAGGATCCAGAGCGCAAGTGGTCGCCCTCACAGACCCAAGAATCCCCTCCACGTCATCCGGAAGAACAAGCCGGAAAGAATCCCACAAGATCGGACAGACAGGTACCTCGGTTACCTCCGCTGGAACTACAATTAAACTGGAGTCCAACTCACGGCGTATCTGAGCAACTTTGCCTGCAAAATGGTGCGCGAAATCGCTGCACCTGGCTGCCAAGTCATCGGGGAGCCCCTGGGTCTCAGGAGGCCGCAGAAACTCTCCCACAACTCGGAACAGCTCAGTTGGCCTATTGGCCGCAGACGCTATGCGAGCAGTCGTGAAAGCTTTCCTGGCTGCTCGCAAAGCCACGGAGTAAGCCTTAATAGCGGCTTGGTCTGACACGTCCTGAGATTTCCTCCAGATGCACTCTAGTCCCCTCCTCGCACGCTTCATCACGGCCAGCTCCTCAGTGAACCAAGGGGTCGACGTGGCTCTGCGCAACGAGAGGGGACGTTCGGGAGCGATCATGTCCAATGCCCTTGCCAGCTCACTATTATAGCGATCAGCCAGGACATCGACAGGATCGCCAGTCTCCAGAACAGGAGGATCCCCAAGAGACCTCAGGAGTCCATCCGGATCCATCAGCCTCCTGGGTCGGACCATCTTAGTGGGTCCACCACCCCTGCGGAGGTTAGAAGACACGGCGAAACTTACACATATCAGATGATGGTCAGACCATGACAATGGAAGAATATTTTGCTCTTCCACTCTGACTGTTCCACCGTCCACAATAAAAACAAGGTTTCCCCGAAAATAAGACCTCCCCAAAGAATAAGACCTAGCAGGGGTTTGGGGGGATTGCCAAATATAAGGCCTCCCCTGAAAGTAAGACCTAGCAACTAAGGCTGCAGCAGAGTTCCATTGGGAAGCATGGCTGCAGGGCTAAAGCAGAAGAGGGCTTTCCACTCGTCCTGCTGCTTCTGCTCCTTAAAGGTACAGGACGCATTGGGATTCTCCTCTCATCCTTATTCCTATCCTATGCCCTGAAACATTATTTTATACTATTATTCTATTGCCATATTATTATCATCATATTCTGTTACTATTATTATATCCCATTATTATATTATCCTATTAATATATTTTATATCATTATATTATATTTTTCTATTATTATTATATCATTATATTATTATTCTATTCTATTTTCATATTATTATTCTGTTATTATTATATTCCATTTTATATTATCCTATTAATATATTTTATATCATTATATTCTATACTATTATTCTATTATATTATCCTATTATTATTTTATCATTATTAGCATATTCTTTTATTATTATATTCCATTTTATATTTTCCTATTAATATATTTTATATCATTCTATTCCATTCTATTATTCTATTCTATTATCCTATTATTATATTATCTAATTAATATATTGTATATCATTATATTATTATTATATTATATTATTATTATAGTATATTATATTATTCATCATTCATGACTACATTGAAACTAGAATAGAGAGAAATCAGTGTGGAAACCTTGGGAAACCTAAACTGCAAGAGGTACCATAGATTGTTGCACATGGAAATAATGGGAGTAACAAGAAATTCTTGATAGGATTCACAGTTTGTCTGGTTATGCTGGTTTGTGATGACAACTACTTTGCAGTATATAATAAATGTTCATTTTGTTGTTCAACAATAAATGTGAGCTCTTCTTCATGGAAAAATAAGACATCCCCTGAAAATAAGACCTAGTGCATCTTTGGGAGCAAAAATTAATATAAGACCCTGTCTTATTTTCGGGGAAACAGGGTAGTACGTTATAAAAACAAGATAAATGAGTGAGGATTACAGTCAGGGAGGGGGGAAAGGGTTACATAATACTGGGACTAAAAAAGGGGGAAACAGGGAAGGGAAAGTTAGGGTGGGGTATTCGAAACAAAACTTCCATTCTTTCCCCTTTCGGTACATTACGTTGCGTTTACATTTCTTACATTGTCCCGGTCCATTCTACAAATTAACATTTTCTATTGATATACAATTCCACTTTTTCCCAATTTGTCTTCTTTATCGGCTTTCCTCTAATTTCTTTCAAATACCAAGTTAGTTTGTCCATATTCTTTCTTTCTTCTAGTTTCTCCAACCATTGCTCAGTCCGTGGGATCTGATCTGTCTTCCATGGTTTCGCTAGGGTTATTCTGGCCGCTGTCGAAATAGATGTAAAGAGTTTATCATCATTTGTATTTAATTCTAAAGATGTGTCCGTGATTCCTAGTAAATATAGTTCGGGTTTCATTGTAAAAATTTTATCTAAAATTTTTTGTGTCTCTACGTGAACCATTCTCCAAAATTTTTGTACTCTTTCACAAATCCACCATAAGTGGTAGAAGGAACCTTCAAGTGATTTACATTTCCAACCGTTTTTTTTGGTACTTTTTATACATTAACTAGCTGTGCCCGGCCACACGTTGCTGTGGCGAAGTCTGCTGGTCTGGGAAATCAAGTCTTGAGGAATTGGTGGTAGTTAAGGTCAAGGGTCAAGGTTTTCCCCAGACATTAAGTCCAGTCGTGTCTGACTCTGGGGGTTGGTGCTCATCTCCATTTCTAAGCCGAAGAGCCGGCGTTGTCCGTAGACTCCTCCAAGGTCATGTGGGATGACTGCATGGAGCGGCGTTACCTTCCCACCGGAGCAGTACCTATTGATCCACTCACATTTGCATGTTTTCGAACTTCTGGGTTGGCAGAAGCTGGGGCTAACAGTGGGGGCTCTCTCCGCTCCCCCAATTCAACCCTGTGGCCTTTCGGTCCAGAACTTCAGCAGCTCAGAGCTTTAACACGCTGCGCCATCAGGGGATATTATTTCCTAAAGGTTGTGAATATACAATATTTCTGATTGTTTTGTTTTTGTCTGTTGGAGGCAAGTATGAATGCTGCAATTAGGAAAAATGATTAGGATGTAATGGCCTTGCAGCTTTAAAGCCTGGCTGTTTCCTCCCTGAGTGATTTGTTTGTTGGGAGGTGTTAGCTGGCCCTGATTGTTTCCTGTCTGGAATTACCTTGTTTTCAGAGTGGTGTTGTTTGCGATATTTTATGTGCGTCTACTGTCTGTAGCCCTGAGAAAACAGAGGATTGGCCAGACTTTGATGATGGGAATCCTTTGTTGGGAGGTGTTAGCTGGCCCTGATTGTTTTCTGTGTGGAATTCCCCTATTTTCAGAGTGTTGTTCTTTATTTAGTGTTCTGATTTTAGAGATTGTATTGTTCTGTTTTATTATACCACATTAATTTTTATATATTCTGATTTTAGTGTTTTTGAATACTTGGAGCCAGATTGTATTCATTTTCACGGTTGACCGCAACACAATAATAATAATAATAATAATAATAATAATAATAATAATAATAATAATAATAGTAAGGATAGTAATGATAGTAATAATAATGACTTTGGTAATACATAGTGCTTCACTGCCTTCTCAGCTTCCTTTCTGGAAGAATCCTTTCTTGGGAGGTGTTAGCTGGCCCTGATTGTTTCCTTTGTGGAATTTCCAATTTCCTTGCTTTATTTACTTTCTTTATTTCTTTATTACTGTCCTGGTTTTAGAGATTATATTGTTCTGCATTATTCTATCCTAGAAATTATTTCATATCAAAGTAGAATCTCACTTATCGAACATTCGCATATCCAATGTTCTGGATTATCCAACAGAGTCTGCCTTTTCATAATCAATGTTTTTGTAGTCAGTGTTTCAAATTCATTGTGATATTTTACTGGTAAATTTGTAAATACAGTACAGTAGAGTCTCACTTATCCAACATAAGTGGGCTGGCAAAATGTTGGATAACCGAATATGTTGGATAATAAGGAGGCGTTAAGGAAAAGCCTATTAAATATCAAATTAGGTTATGATTTTACAAATGAAACACCAAAACATCATGTTAGACAACAAATTTGGCAGAAAAAGTAGTTCAATACGCAGTAATGCTATGTAGTAATTACTGTATTTATGAATTTAGCACCAAAATATCACAATATATTGAAAACATGGACTACAAAAATGCGTTGGATAATCCAGAACGTTGGATAAGCGAGTGTTGGATAAGTGAGACTCTACTGTAATTACTACATAGCATTACTGCGCATGGAACTACCTTTTCTGTCAAATTTGTTGTATATTATGATGTTTTGATGCTTAATTTGTATAACGATTACCTAATTTGATGTTTAATTGGCTTTTCCTGAATCCCTTCTTATTATCCAATATATTTACTTATCCTGCCGGCCTGTTTACGTTGGATAAGTGAGACTCTACTGTATATTTCTAATCTTAAATTATCTGCTTAGAACTGGATTATATGAGGCCCCTTCTTCACAGCTGTATAAAATGCACACTGAAGTGGATTATATGGCAGTGTGGACTCAAGATAATCCAGTGCCAAGCAGATAATATAAGATTAGAAATGGGTTATAGAGCTGTGTGGAGGGGCCTTGAGTCTACACTGCCATATAATCCAGTGCAAATTAGATAATCTGTGGAAGAAGCCTCAGTGAGGCCTAAATCTCCCTGTCCCCTAACTGAAACCTGGCTGTCCCTTGGTTGCTAGGCAACCAAGTGGGCAGAGATTAGCCCTCTAAACTGGCAGCTATTGGATAAAAACAATTATTCCTTTCCCTCTAATTAGGACTTTATTTTTCTTTTCTTTTTGTTGTATCAACCTAGAGGCGTGGATGATGGGTTGTGTTGTCAAATTTCGAGGTTGGGGGGCCTGTAGTTTTGTTGTTTTGTCCACTGCCCTGATGCCATCACTCTTTTATATATATAGATGATAATTTTTTGGGAGTCATATACCACCTGTGGAATAATTTTAGCCAATTCTCCTTCAAGTCCCAGGCGTATGTATATTTTAATTTTTTATTCCAAATTTGTTCCCATTCTTCAAATCTTATCGGACGCCCAATATTCCTTGCCCAGTTTACCATACATTGCTTCACAGATTCGGATTCAGTAGACCATTCCAGTAAAACATTGTAAATTTTCGATATTTCCTTTTTCTTAATTTGTAACAGCTTATCCCATCTTTCCCCCTCTTCACAAAATCCCAATTGCCTATCTATATATATAAAAGAGTGATGGCATCACGGCGACCCACAAAACAACAAAACTACAGGCCCCCCAACCTCGAAATTTGACAACAGAACCCATCATCTACGGCTCTAGGTTGATACAACCAAAAGAAAAGAAAAATAAAGTCCTAACTAGAGAGAGAGAGGAATAATTGCTTTTATCCAATTGCTGCCAGTTAGAAGGCTAAGCTCCTCCAACTTGGTCTCCTAGCAACCCAATAAAAAATAATAAAAAACACTAAAAAATAATAAAAAACACTAAAAAATTAATACAATAAAATACCATAATAACAAAAAATAACTAAAAATTATACAAGAAAATAATAAAATATAATAAATAAAAAGATAACTTACAATGAAATTAATTAAAAAATACAAATAACGTCAAATAAAAATTACACAACAATTTTTAACCAATACCACCAACACTTTGCCACAGCAACGCGTGGCCGGGCACAGCTAGTCTTTTATAAATTGATCTTTGGGAGTTGTAGATACTGGGATTTAGAGTTCACCTGCATCCAGAGACACTGGGACCACCACCGACAATAGACCGGGACCAAACGTGGCACAGAACCACCAAGACTAACTTAATGTACTGGAGGAGTTGGTGGGAACTGACCCACCATGTTGGGAGCTGTAGTTCAACTACTACTACGAAGATGCGCCTAGAGAGCAAATTTGCCCAGTATGACACACTTTAACCAGTGATGGAGTTTGTCTCCATTTTCTATCACGTACACCAAATTCCCAGTTTCATCATTTTGAACAAAGCTTACGTTACATTTACATTGACAGGACCAAACCTGGCACACAGAAACCCCAGACCAGGGGTCCCCAAACTTTTTAAACGGGGGGCCAGTTCACGGTTCCTCAGACCCTTGGAGGGCCGGACTATAGCTGAAAAAAAACAAACCTATAAATAAATTCCTATGAACACTGCACATCTCTTATTCTGAAGTAAAAAATAACCCAAACAGGATCAAATACAGCCTCAATGTTAATCATAATCATAATAAAAAAATAAAAAGGGTTGGATGCATCACACAGACCTAAATGCTTGGGAACTTGTGATTTTGTGATATGTGATGCCTCATGGG